>NW_025980184.1:1107-5785 GCF_021869965.1 Rhincodon typus | reverse complement strand
GGGGGATGGTGTAGAGGGAGCTTTACCCTGTATGTAACCCCGTGCTGTCCCTGTGAGGGTGTGATGGGGGATGGTGTAGAGGGAGCTTTACCCTGTATGTAACCCCGTGCTGTCCCTGTGAGGGTGTGAAGGCCGAGGGCCTGTTTGATGTGTGTGTGTGTGTGTGTTTTGAAGGTGTGGTCCTGTGGAGGAGCAGGAGGCTCCAGCGTCAGGCCGTGAGCATGGACGCCCTGGTTTCCCGTGTGGAGAGGGAGCTGGCCGTTGACCGCAGGCAGCTGGGCCCCGGTGAAGGTTGCTCGCTGGTGGCGTACGTACCCACCAAGTGGCTCAGCAGCCTGAAGGAGAGGAAGTTGCTCCCAAGCTGCTGTCCCAGGCCCGAGGGTCTCGCTGATGCCGAGGTGACCAGCTTCCTGCAGCGATCAGTCAGCAAGCTTCCAGCTGGATGGACACGAGTCTCCCTCCAGGTCCTGAGAAAGAGCCGCCTGGCCTACCCTGTGAGCCCCGATCTGAGCCGTGCGACCGGTGGAGCCAGCAGCCTGGACCTGAACTCTGTGTCTGGCTTCATGCAGCACGTGGCCGAGCAGAATTACCGAAACCTGTGGCAGACGACCCGGGGCCAGTCGGTACGTCCTGCTGTGCCTCAGCAGGAGAAACCTGCAGCTCGCTGCCTTGAGGCTGTGAAGGTGGCTCTCAGCCAAGTCTATGGCTGCAGCTTCATCTGGATTGGGGGAGACTCTTCGCGAGAGCCTGGACCACCTCCAGTCCCCATCAGCCGGGAGACCCATCCGAACCTGCTTCCTGCCGAAGCCCTGCTGGAGTCAGCCCAGCTCCTGTACGTGATCCAGCCGTTCTGTCAGTACTCACTCAGGGATGTGGTGACCTACAGCCCTGCCAAGCTGGCTAACAGCAATGCCAAGGTGCTCTTCCTCCTGTACCAGGTTCTCCAAGCCATGCAGGCCGCTCACCGGGCAGGGCTGGCCTGTGGCAGCCTGTCCCTGACTCACCTCAAGCTGGATGAGAGGCTCCGTGTCCAGCTGCAGCTCAGCCTGTTGGACTACGAGAGGCCGGAGGCCGGGGAGGAAGCGGGTGACCAGGGCAGTGAGCGGGCAGCCTTCAGTGGGCAGCTGGAGGAGTCGTCTCTGCCAGCGCTCCTCACGCACTGGGTACATGGGCGAATTAGTAACTTCACCTACCTGATGGTATTGAACAGACTGGCAGGCCGCAGAGCAGGTGACCCCAACTACCACCCAGTCCTGCCCTGGGTGGTGGACTTCACCGTCCCTTATGGAAAATTCCGGGATCTCCGCAAATCCAAATTCCGGCTCAACAAGGGAGACAAACAGCTGGATTTTACCTACGAGATGACCAAGGAAGCTTTCGTAGCTGGAGGTCAGACTGGAGAACAGCTTCACGTCCCTCACCATATTTCCGATGTCCTTTCCGATATCACCTTCTACGTTTATAAAGCTCGGAGGACCCCCCGCTCCGTGCTCTGTAGTCATGTCCGATCCCAGTGGGAAGCCAACGAGTATCCTGCAAGCATGGAACGGATGCAATCCTGGACCCCAGATGAATGTATCCCCGAGTTTTACACTGATCCCACCATCTTCCAGTCCATCCACCCTGACATGCCTGACCTGGATATTCCAGCCTGGTGCAGCTCCGATCAGGAGTTCATCGATATCCACCACAAGCTGCTGGAATCGAAGGAGGTCTCTCTCAATCTGCACCATTGGATTGACTTGACCTTTGGATACAAACTGACCGGCAGGGAAGCTGTCCGAGCAAAGAACGTTTGCCTGCACCTCGTGGATAGTCACACCCACCTGACCAGCTTTGGAGTCGTGCAACTCTTCGACCAGCCACACCCGTCTAGACTGTGTGGGGGCAGCTGTGTCCCACCACATCCTGCACCCCCCATCAGCCTGAAGGAGGCAGCAGAGACCCAGCCGCTGGATGTGCTGAATGACCTGGTGGTGGAGACTGTGGGCTCGGAGGGGCAGGGACCCGGCGATTGTTTGAAGGAGGAGGATCTGGAGGAGGGGACGGAGGCACTGGATTCCCTGTCTGCCCCAGGAAAGCCTTCGGAACACTCCCCTCCCGCCACCGTCTGTAACGTGTCGATGGCGGATTGCCGAGCTCCCAGCAGCAAAGGGAACCGTAACCGAGGCACAGCTCCTCAGGAGCTCCTCGAGGCGAAGATCCAACTCCCCGAGGGTTTCAATCCTCTGCAGCCTCTGGAAGAACTGGAGAAACTCGACAACTTCCTGCTCCGTGGGCTGTACAGTGAGCTGCCAGAGGTTGTACTCCAGGATCAGGATCCTCAGCCCTCCTTCTCCCAGTTTGTCCAGAGGGACATGCAGGCGTTCGGGATCCTCATCGCTGAAATCTTCTTTGCTCAGCGGCTGCGAGCTCAGGCACCGGACGCTCCTCTGTGGGATCGTTTCCTGGCTGTGCGGAAGCTGTGTGTCCACCACATGAGAGAGATCGCCTCTCCTCTCCAACACGCTGCCTCAACGTTACTGCAGCTTCACGAGAGCCTCGAGGAGTTAGTGAAGACTCCAGGCCAGGGCGATTGGAGCAGCCTGTTTGAGTATCGAGCTGTCTGTGAGGGGTTACCACCCCCCAGCCCCGGCCAGCTGCTCAGCCCCTGCTGCCCCACCATCCCCTTCCCTCGTTACTTTAGCCCCCTTCACCGGTTTGTCTGCACTTACTATTCACACTGGGCAGAGGATGGGGACCAGGGCCGTGATTTTGTCTTCGCTCTCTGGCAGCAATTAGATCAACTCCTGGAGAAGATGCAGCCAGAGGGCCTGGAGATTCTCCTGCCCTTTGTCCTCGCTCTCATGTCCAATGATTTAACAGCAGTCTACACTGCCTGGTATTTCTTTGAGCCCATTTCCCGTGCTCTGGGACCTCGTAATGCCAACCGGTACCTGTTGAAGCCCTTGTTGGGGGTCTATGAGAAACCCGGCTACATCTGTAGCCGTTTCTACCTGTACACGGATTGTTTTGTTGTTCAGCTGATTGTGCGCCTGGGCCTGCAGCCATTCCTCAACAGCCTCCTGCCCCATATCCTCCAGGTTCTCACTGGGCATGAGGGGCCCGAGGAAGGCCGGGTACTGGAGGGAGCAGGGGATGATGAGGAAGGTGTGTCGGACATGTCAGCGTCCTACTCCAACGCTGAGCTGAAGGCTGCAGGACAGTGTGACTCTTCCAGTTTCATCGACTTCTCCTCAGGCATCAGCTTCAGTGACCAGGCCGAGCTGACAGAGAACGAGGAATTCCAGAATGGGATCTTCCTGAGCGACCGGGAGCAAGAGTCTGTCAGCTTGGGGAAGCTGAGTGATAAGAGCAGTAACAGTGACTCTTCGGCTGAGGACCGAGGAACTGACTGGGATTCCAAGGACAGGTTGAGCCTCCGTTCCGTGGACAGTCATCAGGAGGTCAAACTGGCTGAGAGTCTCCTTGTACAGCCTGGGGATGAGGATGAGGAGGAGGAGGAGGACGATGAGGGAGATGGGGACGATGAGGGGGCAGCTCCTGAGGACACTGTCTTCTGCTCTCTGCCTGATCCTAAGGACAGGGCCGCCCTCCCGAAGGGGAACGGTGTGGATGAGGAGGAAGAGGAGGAAGAGGAGTTGCTGAGCGAGGGGAAGGAGCAGAAGATCCTGTTTGGTGAGTTGGAGCACTGGGATTAACCTGCAGAGCCTGCCACCCTGGAGCCCAGGGGATGTGGGGGTGATAGCTGAGCCTGGGGAATGGGTGTGGGTGTGGCCCACCTGCCCTCCAATATATCCCCACCACAGTGAGCACCAGGTTGGGGGCAAGCAAGGAGATGGGTTGTGGGCCCAGCGGGGGTGGGGGTCCTCGGGGCGGGGGGTGACGGGCCCAGGGTGACGGGGCGGGGGGTGACGGGCCCAGGGTGACGGGCCCGGGGTGACGGGCCCAGGGTGACGGGGGGGGGATGGACCCGGCGGTGGGGGTGCTGGGTCAGGGCGGTGGTGGGACCCCTGGGGCGGTGGGCAGGGGGCAGGGTTTGGGTCAGGGTGAGAGGTCACAGAAGGATCATGGCGGTTTACTGTGAACTGTGCCGCCTCCTGAAGCTGATTGGTTGGTTTGTTGCTATGCAGACACTGCCTGTAAGACGGTGAAGTGGTTGACTGCAAAGCTGGGACCCACCCTGAGCTCCAGGTACATCGTTCGGAATCTCCTGCGACTGCTTACAAGCTGCTACTTGGGTAATGTAGCCCTTTCTGATCCAGGCCTTTCGTGAGCCGTGATTGTCTTGGTTTCAGCAAGCAAATAGGTGTAGGCCATTCAGCCCCTCAAGCCTACTCTCCCTTTCAATACGATTGTGGCTGATCTGTCTTTCAAATCCCCCACACCCATCGATTCCCCTTCCTAACAGGGATCCATCCATGACCTCCTTAAAAATATTCACTGCCCTCCCCACACCCCACCTGCTGAGGCAGTATGTTCCAAAGTCCCACGACCCTCTGAAATAAAAACCTCCCTCTCCTCTCTGCCCTAAAAGGGGTGACCCTCATTTTAAACCAGCGTGACTCCCTTCCCCTACCCACCCACCCCCCGCGTTCAGGACTGACCCACACGAGGATACAACCTTCCCACAATCCCCTTGGTGAGACCATTCCGGACCTTACACACTTCCGTCAGT
>NW_025980184.1:0-1028 GCF_021869965.1 Rhincodon typus | reverse complement strand
GGTGGGAGGGTATGTGGTCTGGGGCTGGGGCTGGGTGGTGGGAGGGTATGTGGTCTGGGGCTGGGGCTGGGTGGTGGGAGGGTATGTGGTCTGGGGCTGGGGCTGGGTGGTGGGAGGGTATGTGGTCTGGGGCTGGGGCTGGGTGGTGGGAGGGTATGTGGTCTGGGGCTGGGGCTGGGTGGTGGGAGGGTATGTGGTCTGGGGCTGGGGCTGGGTGGGATTTGCAACAGACAATGAAATTGCTGTAATATTTAAATTTAAACTCTACTTGCAGCTGACCTGAGTGGAATTAATTTGAATTGCCCCGGTTGCAGGTTCCGAGAAGCATCAGTTTGTGTCTCTCGATGATGACGCTGATGATGTGGGGAATATCTGTGAGTGCCGGCTGGTGCTGGGGGATCTAACAGCAAGGCCGGTCCTGGAATGCCTGATGTACGTGGCCCAGTTGTATGGGGAGCCTGTACTTACGTACCAGTGTCTCACCTACGTCGTGTACCTGGTAAGCTGTTAAGTTTTATCAAAACCCTGACCTTTACCCAAGTCGGATTTTGTGAGAGTGGGCAATAACACCTTAGCCAGTGATAGACGCTCTTTCTAACTCACACAGTGTTTGGGGTTTTCAATGAAAAACTGTTTCCTTTGGGAGCAGTTTCACAGGCCACTTCTGAGGGGCTCTGAATGACCCTTCGGATCTCGCCTTTGTCCCGGGCGAATAGAGATACTTCATTGCAATAGATCCGGTCACATCCGTGTCATGGGGGACTGGAGACCTTTCCTCTGAACCAATCACTGAGGCTCTCAACAACAACTTTCACTTATATAGCGCACTCTGTAAGGTGAAACCTCATGTGGAGATTCACAGGAGCTGATCGGATTGAATTCAGTCTGGCGTGGCCAATGACTCTCTCTCAGGTCTGCTGCAGTGTTTCAGCACAAGCTGGAAAAACTGCACCTCATTCTCCGCTTGGGGACCCTGCAGTCTTCAATATCGACTTCAATCGTTTTGGAGCCTGAGCACCTTCCCCCAT
>NW_025980183.1:5613-5785 GCF_021869965.1 Rhincodon typus | reverse complement strand
TATGTGTGTGTGGGTGTGTGAGCGTGTGTGTGTGTGTGAGTGTGTGTATGTGTGTGTGGGAGTGTGAGTGTGTGTGTGTGAGTGTGTGTATGTGTGTGTGGGAGTGTGAGTGTGTGTGTGTGTGAGAATGTGTGTGTGTGTGAGTGTGTGTATGTGTGTGTGAGAGTGTGTG
>NW_025980183.1:5215-5513 GCF_021869965.1 Rhincodon typus | reverse complement strand
AGTGTGTCTGTGCATGTGTGTGTCTGTGTATGAGTGTGGGTGTGTGTCTGTGTGTGTGTCTGTGTGTGTGTGAGTGTGTGTGTGTGTGTGTGTGTGAGTGTGTGTATGTGTGTGTGTGTGTGGGAGTGTGTGTGTGTGTGTGTGAGAGTGTGTGTGTGTGGGTGTGAGTGTGTGTATGTGTGTGTGGGTTGTGAGTGTGTGAGTGTGTGTGTGTGAGAGTGTGTGAGTGTGAGTGTGTGTGTGTGTATGTCTGTGTGTGTGTGTGTGTGTGTGTGTGTGAGTGTGTGGGTGAGTGTGT
>NW_025980183.1:4606-4715 GCF_021869965.1 Rhincodon typus | reverse complement strand
TGTGTGAATGAATGTGTGTATATGGGTGTGTGTGTGTGAGTATGAATATGTGTATATGGGTGTGTGTGTGTGAGTATGAATGTGTGTATATGGGTGTGTGTGTGTATGA
>NW_025980183.1:4203-4506 GCF_021869965.1 Rhincodon typus | reverse complement strand
TGGATGTGTGTGTATGAATGTGTGTATATGGGTGTGTGGGTGTGTGTATGAATGTGTGTATATGGGTGTGTGTGCGTGTATGAATGTGCGTATATGCATGTGCATGTGTATGAATGGGTGTATATGGGTTTTTGTGTGTATGAATATGTGTATATGAGTATGTGCGTGTGTGTATGAATGTGTGTATATGAGTGTGTGCGTGTATGTATTAATGTGTGTATATGGATGTGTGTGTATGAGAATGAATGTGTGTATCTGGGTTTGGGTGTGTGTGTATGAATGTGTGTATGTGGATGTGTGTGT
>NW_025980183.1:2069-2413 GCF_021869965.1 Rhincodon typus | reverse complement strand
TGTGTGAGAGAGAGTCTGTGTGTGTGCGCGCGCGTGTGTGATTATGTGTGTGTGTGAAATGTGCGTGTGCATGTATGTGAGCGTTTGTGTCTGTGTGTGTTCGTGTGCGTGTGTGTGTGTTCGTGAGCGTGTGTGTGTGTGTGTGTGTGCGTGTGTGTTTGTGTGTCTGTGTGAGTGTGTGTGTGTGTGCGTGTGTCTGTGTGTGTTTGTGTGTCTGTGTGTGTGAGTCTGTGTGTGTGTATGTGTGTGAGTCTGTCTGCGTCTCTGTGTGTGTGTGATTGTGTATGTGTGTGTGTATGTGTATGCGTATGTATGAGAGTGTGTGTGCGCACGTGTGTGTGTGT
>NW_025980183.1:0-1969 GCF_021869965.1 Rhincodon typus | reverse complement strand
TATGTGTGTGTGTGCGTGTGTGTGTTTGTGAGAGTGTGTGTGTGTGTCTGTGCGTGAGGGTGTGTGTGTGAGAGAGAGTCTGTCTGTGTGTGTCTGTGTGTATGTGTATGTGAGTGTTTGTGTGAGAGAGAGTCTGTGTGTGTGTGTGCATGCGTGTGTGTGATTATATGTGTGTGTGCGTGTGTGTGTGTGTGCGCGTGCGTGTGTCTGTATGTGTTTGTGTGTCGGTGTGTGTGTGTGCATGTGTGTGTGTGAGTGTGTGTGCGTGTGTGCATGTGTGTGTGTGTCTATGTGTGTGTGACTGTGTGTGTGTGTGAGTGTGTGTGTGTGCGTGAGTGAGTGTGTGTGAGTGTCTGTGTGTGAGTGTGTGTGTGTGTGTGTGTGAGTGTGTGTGTGTATATGTGAGTGTGTGTGTGTGTATATGTGTGAGTGAGTGTGTGTGTGTGTGTGTTTGAGTGTGTGTGTGTCTGTGTGTGTGTGTGAGTGTGTGTGTGCGTGTGCGTGTGTGTGTGTGAGACTGTGAGTAATGTAGGAGTAAACCAGCCAAGATTTCATGCTCTGACCCCTAACTATTCTAGAAAATAAAGGTAATGTGATGAGGACAATTATAGAGTCATAGAGATGTACAGCACGGAAACAGCCCCTTCAATCCAACATGTCCATGTGACCAGATATCCTAAATTCATCTCGTACTATTTACCAGCATTTGGCCCATATCCCTCTAAACTCTTCCTATTCACGTACCCATCCAGATGCCTTTTAAATGTTCTAATTGTACCAGCCTCCACCACTTCCTCTGGCAGCTCATTCCATACACGCACCACCCTCTGTGTGATAAAGTTGCCTCTTAGGTCCCTTTTAAATCTTTCCCCTCTCACCTTAAACTCTATGCCCTTTAGTTTTGGACTCCCCTACTCTGGGAGAAAGACCTTGGATATTCACCCTATTTATGCCACCCATGATTTAATAAACTTCTGTAAGTTCAGCCCTCAGCCTCTGATGCTCCAGGAAAAATTTCCCCAGCCTGTTCAGTCTCTCCCTGTAGCTCAAACCCTCCAACCCTGGCAACATCCTTGTAAATCTTTTCTGAACCTTTTCAAGTTTCACAACATCCTTCCTATAGCAGGGAGACCAGAATCGAACAGTTGTTCATGTGAGGCACTATGGGATATTTTAGAATGCTAAAGGCACCTTGAGAAGCAATGTCGGTCAAAACTGGTTGTTGTGAGTGGGGAGAGGGTGGGAAGCTGCATTAAATAAACAATTTGATGTTGAAAGAAAAGTGTCTTTGGCTTTGCTAGAGTCAGCGTGCCCAGTCCCTAATCAGTCTGGCATCCCCATGTGTAATGTGGCCACAATACACATAGACTCTCACAGCTGCCTTCATTCTTTGACCTCCTCTGTTTGCACTATAAAGAGTTTACTGGCAAATCCTTGCAATCGGCGAGGATCAGCACCGGCCTGTGAAGTCAGCAATTCACATTCCTGTTCTTGGGAATCATCCCTGTCTGTTTGGGCAGCGTTTTGGATGCGAAAGTGACGGATGGGGGTGAGTAGCCGGAATTCCGTGCTGGGAAGATGGGGTTTTGCGAGGATCAAGCGAAACAGCAGGGTATCAGGGCCTAGTCTCGCTAACCCGACCTTCCAACCTGCAGGAGTGAAAGGCGAACAGTTGGCATCAATCAGCGCAGTGACACTTTCACTGTCAGGACATTCACTGGACCCAGTTAGCCCGAAGACGTCTTTCCTTCTTATTGACACCGCGCCCCCTCCTGACTTTCTCACCCAGAGGCTGATGGAATGCACTGTTTGGGAAGATAGTGGAGGCCAGAAACCTTACAACCTTTAAAAAATGTATCAGACATAGTAGGAATTGCAGATGCTAGAAAATCTGAGATAACAAGGTGTAGAGCTGGATGAACACAGCAGGCCAAGCAGCATCATAGGAGCAGGAAGGCTGACGTTTCAG
>NW_025980182.1:0-5786 GCF_021869965.1 Rhincodon typus | reverse complement strand
GGCCCGAAACGTCAGCCTTTCTGCTCCTATGATGCTGCTTAGCCTGCTGTGTTCATCCAGCTCTGCACCTTGTTGTCTCGGATTCTCCAGCATCTGCAATTCCTACTATCTCTTGTTCAAGAGTAATCTACTTCATTAGAATTTATGTACTAGGAGTGTTGCACAGGGAGAAGAATGGGCAAATCTTCATATATTGGCTTCTACTCTCATTTTTACCTTATTGTCGCCTACCAATTCCAAACACAGCATCTGGTCATTCATTAGGACCTTTGGCTCATGGCCAACTTCCTGTAATCCACTTTTTAAACGCCAATAGCGCCCTATTCCTTTCAATCACTCATTTCAACAGATCTACTAAGATTAAGGCTCAACACATTTGAGCTACACTGGCTTGCAAAGATTGCACATTTTAGAAAGCAGAAAACCGCAGTGCTGGAAATCTAAAATAAAAATAAAACGACGGAAATACTCAATGGATCTGGCAGCATCTGTAGATTGAGAAAGTCAACATTTTGAGTTGATGACCACTCATCAGACTGCACATCTCAAACTTCACTAGCATTCATCCAATGCTGGCCAATGCTGACGTAATTCAACTGTTTTGCAAACATCGACAAGTGTAAGCTATATACAAAGCAGATTTCTTCACTTGACATCACGTGAAAATCTTCCAAGGAATCAAAATGCTGTCTTTCAGAAAGTTGGCCCTATTATGCGTGTTTCACAGGAGTGATTCCTGTAGGCATACATAGGATATTTAGCACAAACATACCATTCAGATCAACCAGTCCATACAAATTAAAATAGGTACATTCAAGCCTATGCCCATTTTTTTTCTCATTTAAATCACTGTAAACATCTACTCCCTTCTCCATTACATGCTTGTCTAGTTTCCACTTAAATATATCATACTTTTGGTTTAATCATTCCCTTTAGAGTTGCATATTCCTGTCACTTATTGTGTAAACAAGATTCTTCTAAATTCCATTACGATTTCTCAGTGACTACCTCATATTAGTGGCCTCTCTTTGTACTCTTCCCCACAAGAAACATTTTTCTTGAATCCAATCTTTCAAAACCAATTCATAATTTTAAAAGCCTCTGGTCAGTCAATCTCAGCATTTTGTCAAAACAGATCTAGTCTGTCCACTCTTTCCCAATATTTGTTATTCTTGCAAACCTTCTCTGCATTTACCCCAGATCCTAATTCTCTATATCATTTTGTAATAATGGTGACCATGACCACGTCGTATTTTAAGTATGGTTTAACTAAGGTTTAAATGTGATTTCCCTATTTTCTACTTCTATTTTTTAAAGAAATAAATCCTAATGCTTGACTTGCTTTCTTACAACTTTGCTCGACTTTCAGCAATTTTTATGTATTTGTAAACTGAGGGCCCTTTCATCCTCTCCCCACCAATGCTAGCAGTTTGCAACTAATATGTGACCTCCCTTTTCTTTTTTCTGAGTTGTACTACCTCACATTTATCAGTGCTGAATATAAACGAATTGTCATGTAGAGGCATCCAGAGAGAACGGGAACACAAAATGTAACAAAAAGCAAAAAACTTTTCTTATTCAATTGAATAAACAGCTGTTAAACTTCAAAGACAGTCCACTATCTACCTTGATGACTGTAGTGCCAACAACATTCAGCAAACTCTACAACATCCAGGACAAGGCAGTCCACTCAACTGGCATCCCATTTACCTCCAACATACATCTCTACACCAACGATGTACAATGAGATCAGTGTGTACCAGCTGCAAGATGTACTGCAGCAAATTACCACAATTCCTTTGATACATCCTTAAAAAAAATACAACATCTAACAACTAGAGGTATGAGGGCAGCAGTTACATGGAAGCATTACCACCTAAAAGCTCCCTACAATCCACACCTCATTCTGACTTCACTATCACTGTTATGGGTCAAAATCCTGGAATTTCCCAACAGAACTGTGGGTGCTAAGACAACCCACAGACTGCAGTGGTTCAAGGAGGTGGGGCAGCAACACCTTCATAGGCAATTAAGGATGGTCAATGAATGCTGGCCCAGCCAGCAAAGCCCACATCCAATGAACATTTTTTAAAAAAAAGTATAACAATGGCATCAGATCAATCCACAAGTATTACCCTATCAGTCTTGGCACAATATTACCAAGTGGTAATCAACCACATACCAGTTGCAATTGGATATTATACTACATTCTATATTATTCATGTATCAAGTGGATTATAATCTGCATTATCAGCAGCTCCGACTGCCCCGTTCTATGATGTACAATTACGGAGTAAATTTTATAGGACTAAAAAAAACGGAATAGTATTGTGGGAATTTTTTTTTCTAGACATAAATCTCTTCCCTTTTCAAAAGCTAGATATCCTCTCCGAGGGAAAAATGGAGGAAGAATAGTTAAACGAAGTATAGTTCAAGCCTCAGTTAATTCTTTTAAAACTTCATTCTAGGGATAAACGCATAACTGGCAAGGCTGCAATTTCACACAATTTTTACAGCATAGAAATAGGCCATTTGGCCTATTGTGCCTGCACCAGTCTATTGCCTAGTACAGATCTCCTGCCTTTACCCTATATGCCTGCAAACTATTATTTATATAATCATCCCAATGCTCCCCTGAATTCCTCGATTAAACCTGCTTCCACCACACTTCCAGGCAACGTATTCCCCACACAACTTCTTTTTCCCTCACATCACCCTTGCTTCATTTACACTTCACTTCAAATCTAGCCCTCTTGTTCTTTTTTTCTTTAGTGAGCAGAAACTGTTTCTGCATATCTACTCCATCCAGCCCGTTCATGATTTTGAAAGCCGCCATCAAATCTCTTCCCAGCCTCCTCCTCTCCAAGGAGAACAGTCCCAATGTCTTCATTCTACCCTCATTCATGGAATCATTCTTGTAAATTGCTCCTGCACTCTCTCCAATGCGTTCACATCTTTCCTACAATGGGTGCGCATAATATTGTAGTCAACACCTGCATTTGTTGCTCATCCAAATTGTCTCCGAGAAGGTGATAGTGGGCAACCTTCTTCGCAAGGTTTCTTAAAGCAAAATAGTCTGCTAGTCCTCATCAGACAGCATTTTAGTTTGATCCACATTATCTTGATAACCAATCCCTACATTAGTTTGACACTGAAGTCACAGATAACCAAAATTTGATTCCTTAAAAGGATGTCAAGGAACCAGGTGGCCTTTTACAGCAACAACACACTTCACAGTTCTTTTAACTGTTAACAGCCTCTATTTTAAAATAATTTTTCAAAAATTAAATTCAATTCTCATTGTGATATTTTAATTTACATTTTCTGGAAATTATCCAGGCCTCTAGATTACTAGTTCTGTATTACAACCACAACACAACTAAACCAGAGAGCAATTAACAGAACAATGATGATAGTGAGAAATTGCAAGCAAGTGAATTAACCAATGTGGACTTTTGGCATTTGATAGTAGCAGTAATCTCCTTGTTGAAAAAATATGACATATAATCTGATGGGGAGGTAGACGCTTCTTTCATAGTCAAATTGTCATCTGAGTCCAAGAAGCAACTTTTTTTTCCCCCCCCAGAGAAGATCAAGTAGAATGGCCTCCAGTTTTGATGAAAAAAATCACATATGAAACAGTAATCTATCAGGATTTGAAAAAAGAAACTTTGCTGTGCAGCTTCAACATGTTTAGTTTTTACTTCAGCACAGTTTACAAGGCAAATAGCAAGGTCACTATTATTAGCTCTAGGATTCAGATCCCAATATTCACATTCATGACAAACTATAATTTTTGGGCTCTTGATATCCTGAAAAAAAAAATCCACATTATTCAAATGATTTAGTGATGAATTATTTAATTAACTGAATTTAGATTAACCATACAACTACCCATTTTAAATTTTGACAAAAGAACAATAATGAGTCCTGGACATTCAAATTAGCTAGATACAGGACAAAACAAAACTGCAGATGTTGGAAATCTGAAACAAAAACAAAAATTGCTGCTGAAACTCAGCGAGTCTTGCAGCATCTGTGGTGAGAGAGCACAGTCAGAGTCAATGTTCCAGGTCCAGAGTACTTTCATCAGGGAAGATCCCAGAGACAACTGCACACGTTTGCTGACATCCATCTTTGGGTCCAGAAATGTCAGACTAACAGTCCCTGAATCTAATCCTTATTGTTCTATCTTCATGAACTAAAGCTTACTAAAGTGCTATTTTTTCCTACCCCTTGTCAAACACTGCAAGGAGAAATCTGTTCTTTCCCTTTATCTTGTGCACGTACATGTATGCTTTGAGTTATTTGGTTCCTTAGAGATGCAAACATTTATACAATCATATTAAATCCAGAAAATTTAAGTTAAAATCATACTATCATATTAGTGTTTTGCAATTTTTAATACATTTCTTTCACAAATGAATAACTTTGTATTTATTAACTAAACTTAGTTAATGGATCTTTTCAAATTCGAACAGAGAAAATGGTACAACTGGCCCTGTAAGGATCCAGGTAAAACAATTACTTTTATATTGTGATGTGGAACTAGAGAAATTCAATGCACTCCCCCCACCCCCGCCCCATCTCACTCGTAACAAGCTGTAATTTGGTGCCCCATACAAATTGGCACTGATCTCTAACAAAGCATTAGAACTTGGGCTTGGAATCCTTCTAAACTAGGGGACACAGGATGAATCATTTTACAAGGACAATGGAATGCAGTCTATTATCCTAGAATATCTAAAGAGTAGAAGTTCCATTACCAGTGATGTTAAGCATAGTTCTGGGCATGAATCTCAGGAAGGATAATACATTTGACCTGGAGAAATGCAGTGCAACTTCACCAGACTGATATTGGAGGCTAGAGATAGTAGGAACTGCCGACACTGGAGAATCTGAGATAACAGGGTGTAGAGCTGGATGAACACAGTAGGCCAAGCGGCATCAGAGGAGCAGGAAAGCTGACGTTTCTTGAAGGGTCCAGACCCGAAACGTCAGCTTTCCTGCTCCTCTGGTGCTGCTTGGCCTGCTGTGCTCATCCAGGTCTACACCTTGCTATCTCTGATATTGAGGCTAAACAGGTTTGATAAAGACAGCAGGATCTTTTCAATCTTTCATAGGATATGACTGTTATTGTTTGCTTCCCTCTTTAACTGTCCTTGAATTGAGTGGCTTGATAGGTCTTTTCAGAAGGCAGTTAAGAGTCAATAATATTGCTATGGATCTACAGTCATCTTAGCACAAAGAATAGGATGACCCAAGTTCAGGACACCAAGACATGGAGTGGTTTTGCTCGAAATGAGAAATAGTAAAGGAAAGAAGTCACTTGTGGGAGTGCTGTACTGACCCCCAAACAGCAACCAACAGTGGAATGGGCCATAAAGGAAGAAATACTGAAGAATTTATCAGAAAGATACAGTGATAATTATGAGAGATCATAATCTACATACCAACTAGGTAGGCAAAGGTAGCCTAGATGAGGAGTTCATAGAATGTTTTCAGAATAGTTTCTTAGAACAGAATGTTCTGGAGCCAACTGGAAAGGTTACACTAGACCTGGCATTATGCAATGAGACTGAATTTATGATCTCATAGTGAAGGCACCATAGATAGCAGTGACTATAATACTGAATTTTACATTCAGTTTGAGAACAAACATTAGATCTCAGGCTAGTAGGAACTGCAGATGCTGGAGAATCCGAGACAACAAGGTGCAGGGCTGGATGAACACAGCAGGCCAAGCTCTGCTCCTATGATGCTGCTTGGCCTGCTGTGTTCATCCA
>NW_025980181.1:0-5786 GCF_021869965.1 Rhincodon typus | reverse complement strand
GAGGAGCAGGAAAGCTGATGTTTTGGTTCTGGACTCTTCTTCAGAAATCATTTCTGAAGAAGGGACCAGACCCAAAACGTCAGCTTTCCTGCTCCTCTGATGCTGCTTGGCCTGCTGCGTTCATCCAGCTCTGCACCTTGTTATCTCAGATTCTCCAGCATTGGCAGTTCCTACTATCTCATGAGATTTATTTGACTCCTTTAACTGGGAATAGTATGTGTGGGTCTTTTATTTGCCTGCTCCCATTTGTTTTATTTGATTTAAGACTTGCTCGTCTGTCAAATCTGTTACTGTTCTGCAATAAATTTCTAAATATTCATTCTCATTAAAACAAAGATCATAAACATGACAGATGACAGTGCATATTGTTGATCTTTGTGAATTGTCTGCCTGTTTTATAGTTCTATTTACTTCAATTTTCCATCATCATTTTAAACTATGGTAAAGAGTTAGAACCTACCCTGAGGAGGCTGTGGTGTTAAAATTCAATGCAAGATATCACATTAGATCACATAACTACAACATTTGCATTTATATGGCATTTTTAAGAGAAAAATGTCCTGAGGCACATTGCACAGGCCTGAGGAAAACTGATATCAGCAGGGTCTGCCAAGTAAGGAGAGACTATGAGAAGTAACTTATAGTTTGTTGTGGTACTAGTCTAGCCAGAGGTTATGAATTCAGATCCGACCGTGGCGAATTGAATTCAATAAATCAGGTAATGGTCTGGCATCAGATAAAATCACCATGGAAACGGGCACGTTGTTGTCGAAATTCAACTTCTTGTCATTCATTCGTGAGACATGGACATCTTTGGCCGGGCCAGCATTTATTGCCCATCCCTAACTGCCCTTGAAAAGGTGGTGGTGAGCTGCAGTCTGTGGGCTTTACAGTGTTGTTATGGAGGGAATACAAGGATTTTGACCCAATGAAACAGTAGTTATATACCTTCAGTAAAGTTGTGTTTGCGGTTGTACTTTCCAGTACCTTAGTTAATACCAGATGGCCCATCCAGTTTCATTTCTTCATTGAAATTTTCTAGCGATTGATATGCTGAGTAACTGCCGGGCCATTTAAGAGACACACAGCTGTGGGACTGGAGTCACGTGGAGCCCAGACCAGGTGAAGACTGCAGATCTCCCTTCCCTAAAAGACATGGATGAACCAGGTGAACTTCCTGACAATTGACAATTAGACTTTTAATTCTAGATTTTTATTGAATTGACATTTCATCATCTGCTGTGTTAGGACTCCAACTGGGACCCCAAAGAGATAGCCTACGTCTCTGGATTATCAGGTAAGCAGTAATACTACTAGTCCATCACCTCCCTCCTCTGAGCAATGGGTCAACCTATTCCCCAGGGAGTACAGCCTGTATTCATTGAAATACAAATCAGGTTTCAGCTTGAATATACCATTTTGGACACAGTTTAAGAGCAATTTAAGACATGGCATGTAGTGGCTACCACTTGGGACAAACAAGTGACTTTGAACCACAGTTTTTTGGCTCTCACACAGTTTGGGTTTTCTCACCTCGCATCAGAGTCTGTTCTCGACGTGGTAATGAACAGCAATCACTGCAATCTGTGCACTGTTTAAAAAGATTTGTGCCAACTATAAGATCAGTTGAACTTTTAAGTTACAGCGAAGTGCCTGAAAGTTGCACACATCTGTCCCCTCTCTCTGCCTTTCAATATAAATGCCTAGGGCAAGTGAGGGCCAAAAATCTACAATGCCAACATCCTAGAGTAAATATTAGATTCTAACTGCTTGGAATTTTGAACATAAGACCCATCAAAGCATGCGGGCTCAGGAAAATATCCCTTAATTAAATTATTATTGCCCCTCTGCTTGCAAATATACAAGGAAGGGTCACTTGATCGAAACGTTAACTCTGATTTCTCTCCACAGATGTTGCCGGTCCTGCTGAGCTTTACCAGCAATTTCTGTTTTTGTTTCTGGTTTAAAGAATCCAGTGTTCTTTCGGTTTTTATATTGTCAATCTCCCATTTCTTGACTCTACTTATTTGTCTTTGAGCCAAAAATGACATTGTAGAATAATCCATTAATGAAAGGATGATACTTTCAGATGGAGTTTAATGCTTGAAAATTGCTGCTACCAGGGGAGCCATGTACCCACTCGTATTCCACCAGTTTGAGGATGTAGGGATTCTGGTGTGAGAACCCCTGAGTCCATGTCTTCTGAGAATCGATGATCTTGCATGTGATGGCCACAGATACTGAGCCTTCCACCTTGAAAATTCTGCAGTACAAACTTTTCCTGGCTTATTTTGGATATCAGTAAACCAAGGTGGTCATTGTGGGATGCGCCCAATGTTCTTTACTGAAGCAAGATATGCTACAAAGTACTGTAGTGATGGGAATACATCACAAGCTTATCCATAAAATCATGAGCGACTCAATATGAGGTCCAGGCTGAACCAGATAATCAGCCGCCTCCATCTCAATCTTCAGTCCTGGATCACACCTATCCATGATCTAACCATCTATCTCTATGAGGTATGCTGTCTTGCTCATCTTTTTATACAAGCAGCCTGAGCAATCAAACATTGACACTGTCCAGTCTGCGATAATTGATCAGTTTGATCACTGGCAAACATCACAAATGTGCCATCTACCGTGGTCTGTTTGACTTTTGACTCATTAGGACATCTGCTAATTTTGTCTGGAAGGAGGTTTATCTCTTGATTTTAACACACCTTGGCCCCTGGTCTGTCTGCTCAGGGCTGCTCATCTAAGCTTTCTCATTACAGGTTTTCTGTCTTTCAGTTAATCATATGATCTTTACAAGGCATAATAACACTTTGTTTTGATGACAAATGTACATCTCACATCTAGTGCTCTGTGTCTGTTTTAAAAAAAGACAATGCAGACATACAATCTTACTTATTTAATTTCTCACTTACCGAGTTGTGACACACCTATTTCTTCAGAACTTATCCAACTGATTAACTTTTCAATACAGCAAGCTCCATTTTCTTTTCTAATTTTGGCTGACCCAGCAAATTTAGGATTACTATCTACATAGCCCACCCTTTTCAATCTCATTAATCCGCCTCCCTTTCAACCCCACCACCCCCAAACCAGGAGTCTCAAGGATTAAACAAGATACAAACATTGGTACCCATCATGATCCTCTCTACGGCAGGAAAGACTGAACTTCAGCGTTTCCAGTCCCAGACTTTCACCAATTCCCTGTACCTTCGTCCCAGGGCTCCAGCAATGGCATTTATCTTTGAGTTAATGAAAGTACCAGCAGTGGCCATTACTCTCAGTGGCACCAACTGGCCAGCTGCTATCAGAGGCAGGAAATCTAGCCAGCAGGATTCCTGCCAACGGCCAACACACTGATAGTCTGGGGCATAACTCCAATGAGGTTTCTCAAAATGGTTACAAGTTGTGTTTCTACTGGCTGTCTGGTTAACTGCCTCATCACAATGGCCATCCAATTCAATTCTACAAACAGTTGCCAACCTGGGATATAGCAAAAGCTGGCAAGAAGAAAGAAAGGGAGATAGTAGGAACTGCAGATGCTGGAGAATCTGAGACAACAAGGTGCAGAGCTGGATGAACACAGCAGGCCCTTTCTGATGAAGGGTCTAGGCCCGAAATGTCAGCCTTTCTGCTCCTATGATGCTGTCTAAGAAGAAAGAAATCCTGGTTTAATTCCAATGGATGAGTTAATGTAAAATATAGAAGCAGCATGTATAATCCCATTTTAAGTGTATTTATATCAGTAACAAGATGTGGTGAACACACACACACACACACACACACACTCATTCTCTCTAATTGTCACATACACCCTCAACCCTGCCGTGCTGTTTTTCCGTCGGGTTGAGGGCGTCGCTGGCTAGGTAGCATTTGTTGCCCATCTCTAAATGCTCAGAGTGCAGTTAAGAGTCAACTACATTGCAGTGGGTGTGGAGTCACATGTAGGCCAGACCAGGTAAGGATGGCAGTTTCCTCCCCTAAAGGACATTAGTGAACCAGATGAGGCTTTCCAACAATTGACAATGGATTCATAGTCAACATTAGGCCCTTAATTCCATATTTTTTTGAATTGAATTCAAAATCCACCATCTGCCATTGGCCGGATTCGAACATTATCTGGGTCTCTGGGTTAACAGTCCAACGATAATGCCACTGGGAATTGCCTTCCCCTGGACTGTGAGATTCGGTGATTTCGAGGCATTTTACAGCAGAGGAGGGATTTGGAATTCCTTCTTCAGCCCTGTCTGAGATTCCAGCTACCCTGTCAACACTGTTGCTGCAACTTTGTCTCCTTAAGGCCTCTTGGCCTACTCCACCACTGGGACTAGAGTCCTTTCTGCGGACTTCTTATAAAATTTGTTCACAGCATGAGGGTATCATTGGCTCGGTCACTACTTTTTGCCCATCCCTAATTGATCAGAGGGCAGTTCAGAGACAAGCATATTGCTGAAGGAGTCACAACTAGCGCCAGACTGTGTAAGGAAGGCACAGGATAGGACAGTAGCAAAGGCCAGAAGAAATGAGAACAGGGTCGGCCATTTGGCCACTCCAGCCTGCTCTTCTATCCAATAGAATCATGGGTGATCGCCATTCATCGCATCCACTTTGCTGCCCTTTTCCCATGACTCTTGATTCCCCAATCGATCAGGAATCTATCTATCTCAGCCTTGAATAGACACAAAGACTCTGCCCCCACAGCTGTCTGTGTCAAGGCATTCCAAAGACTCTATACTTTCGGAGACAAGAAATTCCTCCTCGTCCTTGTCTTAAATTTGTGCCTTTTTGATAATTGATGGGTTTTATAACAGTCAATAGTGATTACAGAATCATTAAGCAAGTTTCTTTTTTATTCCAGTCTTAGACTGAATTTAAATTTTAATCATCTGTAGTGGTGGGATTTGAATCCATGTCTCCGGAACATTAGCTTTGGGGGTCGAGATTACTGGTCCAATGACGTGACCACTACACCACCTTTCCAGCACTGGGACATCAGAGCAGGAGCCTTGACATCATTCCCACAACGAACCACTCAGGCAGCAACTCCTAGTCTCTTGGTTGTAATCACAGCCCACCCCAAAAAGTTCTCAGACTGAATGCCCTGGATTCCCATGTTCAAGCTGACTGCAACTACTCAATTTTGCACTGTTGGTTGCTCGTCCAATCACAGAATAGTTTTCTGCTACATTTCCTGCCGATAGGTTCACTGATGCAACAAACACAGGAGATCACATGCCTGTATTTAGAACGATAGCTCTTTGCATGATCTTTCAATCTGACCCCGGTGCGTTCTGAACACTGGCTTGCAGGCTGGATGGAGACACACGTACAGCCAGGTTGGCTGCTTGTTGAACGATCACGGTTTAACATCTTATCCAAAAGGCAAGAGATTAGACAGTGAAGCATCCACTCAGCCACTGCACTCAAATATCAGCCCTGATACTTGTGTGCAGCTAAAACTAATAGTCTTACAATTCAGAGGAAAGATTCGACTAACGAAGCACACCACGAGTAAAAATAGCAATCCTAACTTTACTTTAGCCACAAACATATCGTGAATTAAATTTTTGTGAAGGAAATTATTTATTTCCTCATAATTGCATGAATAATTACAAGAAAGATGACCCAAGCAGAAGTTTTCGATATGTGCTGTGAAAGAAAATCAATGGTCTAGGCGACAGCGAATCAAAAGCATCAACTAAACGCATTTAAAATAATTAATGAGAGATAGTAGGAACTGCAGATGCTGGAGAATCCGAGACAACAAGGTGCAG
>NW_025980180.1:0-5787 GCF_021869965.1 Rhincodon typus | reverse complement strand
CGCCTCCCACTCCCTCCCTATTTATTTCAAAACCCCCTTCCCCTCCCCCTTTTCTGATGAAGGGTCTAGGCCCGAAACGTCAGCCTCTCTGCTCCTATGATGCTGCTTGGCCTGCTGTGTTCATCCAGCCCTGCACCTTGTTGTCTCGGATTCTCCAGCATCTGCAGTTCCTACTATCTCTCACCAGGTATCTACACTGATTTCCATATTGAGATTTCACAACTTCTAGCTTAATGGCATATATGGTAAGATAAGCTGAATATTAATGAGGCAAATTGGGGTGTTAATAAATTTAAGAAAAACTATAATTGTCTTATTTGACAATTTACCACTACCTTGCAATAAACTCACTTCACCACTCATTAAAAACACAAGAGATGCAGCAAAATGCTCCCAATGTTGACACAGGCTTCACCAGACTTCTTGTGTGATTCAAATCACATGAGATTCTGCCGTCAGTCTCACTGCATTCAATCCCCTGCTGTCACCTCCGTAAAACATACATGGCACTATCATTCCTTACATAAATACATCAAGGTAACAGAACAGAAGGCAGAATATAGTGTTACAGCTACCAAGAAGGTGCAGAGAAAGATCAACTCTAATATGAGAGTTCTGTTCATGTCTGATAAGAGTTAGGAAGCTGCTTTTAAATCTGTTGGTACGCATTTTCAAACTTTGCTATCTTTTGCCAGATGGAAGAGAGTGGCGGAATAGAATTAGTGTAGGAGGAGTCTTTAAGTTCACTGATTTTGGGAAGTGTAGACGGAGTCAATGGAAGGAAGGCTGTTATTTGTGATGGACTGGGCTGCATTCACAACTCTCTGTAAATTTCTTGCAGTCTTTGGCAGGAGAGTTGCCATACCAAGCTGTGATGCATCTGGATGGGATGCTTTCTATGGTGCATCTGTAAGATTAATAAGAGTCATTGTGGACATACTGAATTTCCTTAACCTTCTGAGGAAGTACAGGCGGTGATGTGCTTTCTTGATGGTAACGTCAACATGGATTGACCAGAATAGATCATTGGTGATGTGTACCCCTAGGAACTTGAAGCTCTCAACCACCTCCACCTCAGCACCATTGATATAGACAGGGGTGTGTTATCCTCTCCCTTCCTGAACTTAATGACCAGCTCCTTCGTTTTGCTGACATTGAGGGGAAGATTGTTGTCTTTTCACTACGTAACTAGGCTGTCTACCTCTCTCCTGTACTCTGTCTCATTGTTGTTTGAGATCTGACCCACTATGCTGGTGTCATCGACAAATTTGTAAATGGAGTTAGAGCTGAATTTGGCCACACAGTCATAGTGTATAAGGAGTACAGTAAGGGGCTGTGAGTACGCAGCCTTATGGGGCACTGATGTTGAGGATTATTGTGGAGGAGGCATTATCATATATCCTTACTGATTGTGCTCTGCAGGTCAGGAAGTTTCAGAGGAGGGGGAGCAGAGTCCTATGTCTCATAGTTTGAAGACGGGTTTTGTTGGAATTATGGTGTTGAAGGTGCAGCTAGTGAATAAATAGGAGTCTGATGTAAGTGTCCTTGTATTTCAGACGCTTCAGGGGTGACAGTAGGGCCAGGGAGATAGGTCCGTAGTAGATGCTATTGTGTCTGAAGGTGAATTGTAGTAGTTCTAGGTAATCTGGGAGGCTGGAGTTGATGTGTGCTATTACTAACCTCTCAAAGCACTTTATAATGATGAATGTCAGAGCCACTGAGTGGTATTCATTAAGGCACATTGCCTGATTTTTCTTTGGCACCAGAATGATAGGGGTCTTCTTGAAGCAGGTGGGAACCTCACATTGTAGTAAAGAGAGGTTCAAGATGTTGCAAATACTCCCGCCAGCTGGTCCACAAAAGATCTCAGTGCACCACAGGGGACTCCATCTCGGCCATTTGCTTTCCGTAGGTTCAGCCTCAGGAGGCCAATCTGATGTCTGCGGGGATGACTGTGAGTACAAGTGCACCCAGGTAACATCATTTCACTGATCTTCTGCTCAAAGTGGGTGTAGAATGCATTGAGTTCATTGGGAAGGGATGCATTGTTGTCAGCAATTCTATTCAATTCACTTTGCTTGACTTCACTTTGTAGCTTATCGTGTAAGCCTTGCCACAGTCGACATGTGCTCATGTGGTTAGTCTAGGACTCTCGTTTAATCTGACATTCCTGATGGCTTTGCGAAGATTGTACCAAGATTTCCTGCATAGGCCAACTTAAACGCCTCAGACTTGGACTTCACTATGGAGTGGATCTTCTGGGAACACTCAGATTAAATTCATTGGCATGAAGTTCCCTTATGTACTTACTGATAAAGTCTGTAGTGGTAGTGGCATAACCATTTAGGTTGGCCACTGAGTTCTTGAATTATGGACCAGTCCACCGACTTCAAGCAGTCACATAGGAGCTTGTCTGTTACCTCAGACCACCACTGTACAACTTTCTTTACCTAATCCTCATGCTTCAGTTTCTGCTTGCAAACCAGGAGAAGGAGCACAACCTTATTTACCAAATGTTTCTGTAGTGATTAGAACAAGGTCCACCAGATGGATCTCATAGAAGGAGTTCCCTGATTAATCCAATCAGGGAGTCCTGGCTGACAGATATAAATAGGAGTATCTAGGAGCCAGCTCTGAGCTAGCTGGGTCAGTATCATGTACTATGCATGTGTAAATAAAGGGCGGCTTGGTGAGGAAATGCTGACCTTTGTGGAGTTATTTCAGTTTCCTTTATCAATAATGCAATGTACCCAACTCTCTAACATCCCCTGCCCCTATCTCACCTGAAACTTCTATACCCTGAAACGCTGAGCTGCCATTCCTGTCCTTCCTTCAAACATGCCTCAGCAGCTGCAACAAATCACATTCTCATATGCTGGTAAGTGCTCTAAGTTCATCCGGTTTACCAGTCAAGTTCCTTGCAATAAAATACATACAATTTAGCTTTGGTATAAAGATGTATTAGGGGTTAAACTGGATGCTGTCAAAAACATGCATGAGCTTGTAATGCTGATCAGTTGGCGCTATGAGAAAGTCATGCCTTAGAATTGCACTTTGCAAAATAATTAAACTATGTATCCAAATTCTTTAGTTTTAGCCCACGTTTAAACAACATCGCCCAGATCATCTTGTCTCCTGACAGATGGAGACCAGATGTATCCTGAAAGGTGCGTCGCAGGACCTTCAGAATTGTGGCAATTGCCTGGGAAATTCAAACTGATGATTAACAATTACCTGATGCCTCAAACCGTCCAGAATAAAAGTCCCAACTCTGAGTGAGAGTTGGAGAATGTAGAGGGTTCCCATTTACTTATCTTAATCGTCAGTCAGGAAAATTTACAGAAAATAAAATCTGCTCTAATTTCCCGTTAACTACAAAACTTACAGACACACTAACACCCAATACCCCCGAGCCCTTAGATCTGAACCCATCCCAACCTCTGCACCACCTAATTCAATGCAATTCACACTGACCCCCACCCTTAAATCTGACTCCCCTTTGCACCCCTTCTGATCCAACTTTTCTCTCTCTGTACCCCTCATCTACCAGGGCTAAGACCCCCAACTCTTTATACTCCCTGTCCTGATCCAGCAGCTATCTCACCTACCAACCCACTCATCCATCATGGTACTTTTGCCACCCTCCCTCTCGCTGCCTGGTCATCCTGCCAACCCAACCTGGGCCCATTTCCCCACACTTTTCGGACTGAACCTGAGCACTACTACACTACTAGATGAATCTCAAACCTGCCAGAATCACCTCTCTTTACTCCCCTCCCTGGTTCCAACGTACACTGGACATAACACAACCTCTCACCTCAAGGCCTCCTTCTCTGTCTCCCTCCACGTCCCCCACAAACCCTCACCCTGACCTGATACTCCTGAACCTCTAACATGTCACCCAACCTGATCTCACTGGCCCCTGGCACTTTATGCATTACCCCCTATCCCACCCACTGCCACCCTACCCTTCCCACCTTTCAACCCCATCCCCTCACCCACTTACCCAACTGCCTCTTGCTCAATCACCAACCGAAAAGATGTTTAATTGCCTTATAGCGATTCAATGTGTTAGTAGAGTCATAGAGTCATGCAGCACAGAAACAGACCTTTCAGTCCAATTAGTTCAAGCCCACCATGTTCCCAAACTAAACTAGTTCCATCAGCCTGCACTTGGCCCATATCCCTCCAAACCTTTCCTACTCATGAAATTATTTAAATGTATTTTAAGCGTTGTAAATGTCCTGCATCCGCCACTTTCTTTGGCAGTTCATTCCACACACTAATCACACTGTGTAAAAAAAGTTGCCCCTCGTGTCCTTTTTAAATCTTTCTCCTCTCACCTTAAAAATATGCCCCCTCGTATTGAATTCCCCCACCCTAAGGAAAAGACCCTTGTTATCCACCTGATCAATGCTCCTCTACGTACCTCCTATAAACCTCTAATAACGTCACCCCTCAATCTTTTACGCTCAAGTGAAAACAGTCCCACCCTTTCCAGACAACAAGGTGCAGGGCTGGATGAACACAGCAGGCCAAGCAGCATCATAGGAGCAGAGAGGCTGACGTTTCGGGCCTAGACCCTTCATCAGAAAAGGGGGAGGGGAAGGGGGTTTTGAAATAAATAGGGAGGGAGTGGGAGGCGAATAGAAGAGGGATAGAGGAGAGGATAGGTGGAGAGGAAACAAACAGGTCGAAGAGGCGGGGATGGGGCCAGGAAAGGTGAGTGTAGGTAGGGAGTTAGGAAGGGGATAGGTCAGTCCAGGGAGGACGGACAGGTCAAGGGGGCGAGATGAGGTTGGTCGGTAGGAGATGGAGGTGCGGCTTGAGGTGGGAGGAGGGGATAGGTGGGAGGAAGAACAGGTTAGGGAGGCAGGGACGAGCTGGACTGGTTTTGGGATGCGGTGGGGGGAGGGGAGATTTTGAAACTTGTGAAATCCACATTGATACCATTGGGCTGCAGGGTTCCCAAGCGGAATATGAGTTGCTGTTCCTGCAACCTTCGGGTGGCATCGTTGTGGCACTGCAGGAGGCCCAGGATGGACATGTCGTCTGAGGAATGGGAGGGGGAGTTGAAATGGTTCGCGACTGGGAGGTGCAGTTGTTTGTTGCGAACCGAGCGTAAGTGTTCTGCAAAGCGGTCCCCGAGTCTCCGCTTGGTTTCCCCGATGTAGAGGAAGCCACACCGGGTACAGCGGATGCAGTATACCACATTGGCAGATGTACAGGTGAACATCTGCTTGATGTGGAAAGTCTTCTTGGGGCCTGGGATGGGGGTGAGGGAGGAGGTATGGGGGCAGGTGTAGCACTTCCTGCGGTTGCAGGGAAAAGTGCCGGGTGTGGTGGAGCTGGAGGGGAGTGTGGAGCGGACAAGGGAGTCACGGAGAGAGTTGTCCCTCCGGAAAGCAGATAAAGGTGGGGAGGGAAAGATGTCTTTGGTGGTGGGGTCGGATTGCAGATGGCGGAAGTGTCGGAGGATGATGCGTTGGATCCGGAGGTTGGTGGGGTGGTACGTGAGGACGAGGGGGATTCTTTTTTGGTTTTTATTGCGTGGACGGGGTATGAGGGATGAGGTGCGGGAGATGTGGGAGACACGGTTGAGGGCGTTCTCGACCACCGAGGAGGGGAAGTTACGGTCCTTGAAAAACGAGGACAACTGAGATGTACGGGAGTGGAATGCCTCATCCTGGGAGCAGATGCGGCGGAGGTGAAGGAATTGGGAATAGGGGATAGCATTTTTGCAGGAAGGTGGGTGGGAGGAGGAGTATTCTAGGTAGCTGTGGGAGT
>NW_025980179.1:0-5787 GCF_021869965.1 Rhincodon typus | reverse complement strand
TCTCCACCTATCCTCTCCTCTATCCATCTTCTATCCGCCTCCCACTCTCTCCCTATTTGTTTCAGAACCCCCTTCCCCTCCCCCTTTTCTGATGAAGGGTCTAGGCCCGAAACGTCAGCCTCTCTGCTCCTATGATGCTGCTTGGCCTGCTGTGTTCATCCAGCCCTGCACCTTGTTGTCTACAATATTCCACTTTGAATCAGTATCTTTGGGACAGAATGGGAGAAGATACTTCTTTAAGCAGTTAATGTAGCAGTAATTGCATTTATTTAAGTCCTTTAATGAAGGAAAACATCCTAAAGCACTTCCCAAGTGTGTGATCAGACAAAGATTGACACCAAGCTAAAGAAGGAGATTTTAAGACTTACTACTCAAAACTTAATCAAATGAACATCTTGAAGGAGGACAGAAAGGTACAGAGCCTGAGAGCTTTCAAGGTTGCTGAATTTGCCTGGCACTTAGCCCAAGCCTGCAGGCCTTTCCTTAAATCATGGACATGAAGAAGCTTCATATGGTCAATCAATCTGAACGCTCACCTGACACACTGCAACTCAGGCTCCTCTTCCCAGAGCAGGATAATCACCTCAGTGTTTTCAATGTGATGGCCTTTTGTATTGTAATTTGTTGCAGACAGATTTATACTGACTTACCAGGGTGGGAGACTAAAACCCTTTTGTCTGTAAACTCTTCACACATTACAATTGGTTTGCTATTCTGGGTTAAGATCGACTGGAAAGTAGCCAGTATTCTCATTTTAAATTACTATCATTTGGAATAAATCTCCTGTGGCAAAATAATGAATAGATTGTGTAATGACTTACAACATTTTTAAAAAGTCTAGTACATTTTTGAATCCTCATGTTCACTTTTACTACACATTTTGCACTGATGTTAAACAGTTTTGACTTTGCATCAACACAGATTTGTTAGGTTTGAAATTAGGAAACACTTGCTCTGAACATGTAATCTCACTTAACAGGAATGGAGCTATAGGGTTCAGGAGCAGACATCAAAAACAACGGCCAGCAAATAGGGATTGCAGCCAATCTGGTGTGTTGACCTTGTTAGTTAATTACTGTATACCATGTCTGTGAATATAATTTTGACTGAGTTAAATTAATCTATGCATACACATATACACATTGTTTTCTAATCAGGTTCATCTTTGTTTATGACTGAATCAAAATACAGTGACAAGTTCACCTTAACCCTTTCTATCCTCACCACCTAAAACTAGTATCCAACAGCTTCCATACTTCCAATTAAAGCATCATTTATATAAAATGTAGTTACAAGATGTGAGCATTGCTGGCTGGGCCGATATTTATTGCCCAGAGGGCAGTTAAGAGTCAACCACATTGCTGTGAATTTGGAGTCACATGTAGGTCAAACCAGATACAGCTCATTGATTCATGGAATCCTTACAGTGTGGAAGCAGGCCATTCAGCCCATTGAGTCCATACTGCCCCTCCGAAAAGCATCCCACTCAGATCCACTCTCCTATCCCTCCCTGTGACCCTGCATTTCCCATGGCTAATACACCTAACCTGCACATCTTTGGACTCTGGAGTAAATCAGAGCACCTGATGGAAACCCGTGTCGACATGGAGAAAATGTGCAAAACTCTGCACAGAATGACAGATCTCTGTTGCTAAGGGACATTAAAGAACCAGCTTGGTTTTCATAATAACAAACAGTGGTTACATATAGGCTAGCTTTATTTTTATTGAATTCAAATGTCACCATCTGCCATTATGGAATTTGAACCCATGACTTCCAAGAACATTAACCTGGTCTGTCTGGAATACAAATAGGTTAGCATTAATACTACGCCACCACCTCCCCTGAGCTGTCAGGCAAAGGATCTTGCAAGGTCAGAGCCAAGATGTAACCCTGTTATACAGTCACCCAAATCAAATTTAGTAAAGTAGTTTAAGAGGACCAGCCATCATCAGTTGCTTCATCAATCACCTTCCTTCCATCATAAAGTCAGAAGTGGGGATGTTTGCCAATGATTGCACAATGTTTAGCACCATTCGTGACTCCTCAGCAATGAAAAAAGTCCATGTATAAATGCAGTAACTACTCATACCTTATGAAACTGCCATCAGTTGTCCAGGGATCATTGCACTCCTCAATTGCAATATCTCATCTTAACATGTGCGACTGTTTTTGCTTTTTTATGAATTTCATGTAATTTTAATTTTTATTCAATATAATCAATTATGTCCACTACACTGTTAAAATACTAAAAGATTAATGTGCTCTTGTAAAACAATGCATTTTATACAACAAAAGAAAAACTCATCTTCTGCTGTATATGTTGTAGAAAGTACTTTCATGGTTGTTTTATAGAAATCATAAAACTCTTTAAGTGATTTGTTGCCTGATTTGTGGGTTTTATGCATTTACTTGCAATTTTTTGGTTTTAGACTACTTTAAGAATTTTAACTTTATGAAACAAAATATTTTAATGTTTATCAATGTTGGGCTGACAACTGGCAAGTGACAATCACCACCAAAAAGCTATCAGAAAATGACCATCTCCAACAAGAGAGAATCTAATCATCACCCCCTTGACATTCAATCATTTTACCATCATTGAATCCCCACTAATCGACATCCTGGAGATTACCATTGAGCAGAAACTGAACTGGACTCATCATTTAACTACTGTGGCTGCAAAAATAGATAATAGTCTAGGAATTTTGCAGTGAGTAATGCACCTCCTGGCTCCCCAAATCCTGTTTTTCATCTCTAAGGCACAAGTTGGAAATGTGATGGAATACCCTCCATTTGCTTGAATGAGTGCAGCTCCAACCACATTCAAGCCTGCTTGATTGGCACCAGATCCACAAACATTCACTTCCTCTACCTCTGAAGCAGAACAATAGCACTGTGTGCTATCCAGAAGATACACTGCACATCCACTCTGCTTAGATAGCACCTTCCCAACCCATAAACATTAGCATCTAAAAGGACACAGGCAGCAGATACATGGGAATACTACAATTTGTGAATTCCCTACTGAACCATTCACCATCCTGATGAGGAAATACATCACCGTTCTTTCAGTGTCACTGAGTCAAAATTCTGATACTGCTTCCCTAACAGTATTGTGGGTGTACCTACATTAAATAAACTGTGGAGGTTCAAAAAGGTAGCTTTACAGTTGGGGA
Organism: Rhincodon typus; assembly: GCF_021869965.1. Lineage (NCBI taxonomy): Eukaryota > Metazoa > Chordata > Chondrichthyes > Orectolobiformes > Rhincodontidae > Rhincodon > Rhincodon typus. The sequence continues at coordinate 2,608 of NW_025980179.1, read as the reverse complement.
TAATTTAGCAAATGTTGGCCCAGCCAATGAAACATATATTTCATGAATGAATTAAAAAAGGAACTAGTGTGATTTAAGCTTATTAAACTTTTAATGTTTCACATTAACGAAGTTATTTCCATTGTATGTCAACATTAAAATTTGTCTTTTAATTTACAAAAAGAGCCACAATTTGCAGAAATTTTAAATAAAAGCAAAAAAAAACTTTGGTAATACAGATGCATTTCTAAGAGCAGATACAGTTTATGGTATCCCAGGCGTGCATGCTGACAAGGATTAATCAAATAGGAGAAACTTGGAATGACAGACAAGGGCTCTGTTTTCTCAAGCCAGTGAGCGTGACAATGTTGGCAGTATAATTATGCCTATCAATATATTGTTCCAAATAATGGCCAGTCTCAAATTGCTACCTTGGTATGTCATCAACTCTAGTTTGACAATATTTTCTATTCAACCTGAATTTCCTTATGCAGATGGAGGGAGTATTTCAACAGATAATACAGTACTTCTAATATACCATAACTCTTTAATTAGAAGGAATAAATATGTTGATTTGATGCTGTAACTCGACAATTGTTTTTTACTGTTAGCTATGCATTCATCACATTATTCAAATGCTGATGTTTGGCCGCTGTAATAAATAGGAGCATTAATCACCGACAGGACTTAAAAAAATGTTGAACATTTTAAAAAATGTTGAACATTTTAAAAACGTGCTTCTCAAAAAATAAATCACTGCTTTTCTCACAGATGATGGACCAGCTCATGTAAGATAAGAGAAAATAATTTATGAGGATGTGTCAGAGCTTTGACAGTTTAATAATTAGGGTGGACTCTCACCCACTCTGTGTTTGTACTACTGGCATAAGTTACGCTTCCACATACTACCCAGACTGTTGCTTCTGATCTTGTTAAGTGATGATGTAGGCCCCACAAGGAAATGTTGTAACTTGATGACAGATATGACATGGGAGTCAACTATAGGTGACAGAGATTTCAGAATGCTGTAGATTAATATGAAGTGGAGACAACAACAACCCCATGACTTGTTTCTATATTACCTTGAACATAATAAAACAACACAGATACTCCACATTACTCGCTATTAAGCAAAAACAAGACACTGAGTTGCATAAGGCAATATTAAGCCAAATGACCAAAGGTTCAGACTAAGGTTTAAGTTTTAATGAGCATCTTAGAGCAAGGAAAAGAAGCCAAGAGATTTAGGGAGGAAATTCCAGAGCTTATGGCTTGTCAAGCTGAAAGAAGCAGGAGCCGGAGGCAGTGGTTGGGGGGTGGGGGTTGGGAGGTGGGGGTGTGGTCAGTCCATGATGCTGACTAGTAGCTGAAAGCACAGCTACCAACAGTGGAGTAATTAAAATCAAGGGTGCGCAAGAGCCGAGCATTAGTGTAGCACCTATAGCACGGAGGGCTGTAAAGTTGGAGGAGATTAATGAGACAGGGAGTGCTGAAGCATGAAGAGATTTGAAAACAGGGATAGGAATTTTAATATCAAACCACTGTCCAGTGAGCGCTGGTGAAGTTCAACAAAAAAAGGGGTACTAGCAGAAAATGTTGTAATTTTTTAATATTCATTTGTTGGTTGTGAGTGTCACTGGCTGACCAACATTTATTGCCTGTCCCTAGATGCCCTTGAGAACGCGGTGATGAAGTTCCGATGGAGGGTCCCGACCCAAAACATCAACTTTTCTGTTCCTCTGATGCTGCTTGACCTATATTGTTCCTCCAGTTCCACACCGTGAAGGTGTTGGTGAGCTGCCTTCTTGAACCACTGCAGTCCATTTGCTTTGGGTTGACCTACAATGCCATTAGGGAGGGTATTCCCTGACTTTGACCCTGAAGGAACTGGGATATATTTCCAAGTCAGGATGGTGAGTGACTTGGAGAAGAAATTGAAGGTGGTGGTGTTCCCATACATCTGTTGCCCTTGACCTTCCAGATGGAAGTGGTTGCGGGTTTGGAAGGTGTTGTCTGAGGAACTTTGGTGAATTTCTGCAGTGCATCTTATAGATAGTACACACTGCTGCTACTGGGTGTCAGTGGTGGAGGGAGTGAATGCTTGCGGATGTAGCGCCAATCAAGCGTGCTGCTTTGTCCTGGATGATGTCAAGCTTCTTGAGTGTTGTTGGGACTGCACTCATCCAGGCAAGTGGGGAGTACTACATCACACTCCTGATTTGTGCCTTGTAGATGGTGGACTGGGGAGTCAGGAGGTGAGTTACCTGCTGCAGTATTTATAGCCTTTGATCTGCTCTTTATGTGTTTATGTGGTGAGTCCAGTTTTTGGATGATCTAGAGTTTATGAAGATTGAAATTGGAAGGCTAGTCAGGATTGTTTTCCAATGATCCAATCTAGAGGCAACCAAGGCATTGTTGAGTGTTTAGGCAGCAGGTAATTTAAGACAGGGGCAGATTTTGGAGGAGGAAATTTACAAGCTCACTGATATATCCCAGAAGGAAAACCAACAAAATTTGTGAATGGCACACACAGGTCTGACTTATATACTTCAAGATGAAGCTGCATTATGACCATTATGTTCATTTCCAAATATTGCAAGGATATTTGCTCGGTTTTTCTCTCCAGTCT
>NW_025980178.1:0-5787 GCF_021869965.1 Rhincodon typus | reverse complement strand
ATGCCTCCGTATTTTCTGCAATAGCCTACCATGGGGAACCTTATCAACGCTTTACTGAAATCCATATACACCACATCAACCACTTTACCCTCATCCAACTGTTTGGTCACCTTCTCAAAGAACTCAATAAGGTTTGTGAGGCACGACCTACCCTTCACAAAACCGTGTTGACTATCCCTAATCAAATTATTCCTTTCTAGATGATTATAAATCCTATCTCTTATAATTCTTTCCAACAATTTACCCACAACCGAAGTAAGGCTCACTGGTCTATAATTACCAGGGTTGTCTCTACTCCCCTTCTTGAACAAGGGGACAACATTTGCTAGTCTCCAGTCTTCTGGCACTATTCCTGAAGACAATGACGACATAAAGATCAAAGCCAAAAGCTCTGCAATCTCCTCCCTAGCTTCCCAGAGAATCCTAGGATAAATCCCATCCGGCCCAGGGGACTTATCTATTTTCACACCTTCCAGAATTGCTAACACCTCCTCCTTATGAACCTCAATCCCGTCTAGTCTAATAGACTGTATCTCAGTATTCTCCTCGACAACATTGTCTTTTTCCTGTGTGAATACTGATGAAAAATATTCATTTAGCGCCTCTCCTATCTCTTCGGACTCCATGCACAACTTCCCACTACTGTCCTTGACTGGCCCTAATCTTACTCTAGTCATTCTTTTATTCCTGACATACCTATAGAAAGCTTTAGGGTTTTCCTTGATCCTACCTGCTAAAGACTTCTCATGTCCCCTCCTGGCTCTTCGTAGCTCTCTCTTTAGGTCCTTCCTGGCTAACTTGTAACTCTCAAGCGCCCTAACTGAGCCTTCACGTCTCATCTCTACATAAGGATCCTTCTTCCTCTTGACAAGAGATTCAACTTCTTTAGTAAACCACGGTTCCCTCGCTCGACCGCTTCCTCCCTGCCTGACAGGTACATACTTCTCAAGGACACGCAGTAGCTGTTCCTTGAACAAGCTCCACATTTCAATTGTGCCCAGCTCCCTGCAGTCTCCTTCTCCATCCTAAATCTTGCCTAATCGCCTCTTAATTGCCTTTCCCCCAGCTATAACTCTTGCCCTGCGGTATATACTTACCCCTTTCCATCGCTAAAGTAAACGTAACTGAATTGTGGTCACTATCACCAAAGTGCTCACCTGCCTCCAAATCTAACACCTGACCTGGTTCATTACCCAGTACCAAATCCAATGCGGCCTCGCCTCTTGTTGGCCTATCTACATACTGTGTCAGGAAACCCTCCTGCACACATTGGACAAAAACTGACCCATCTAAAGTACTTGAACTATAGCGTTTCCAGTCAATATTTGGAAAGTTAAAGTCCCCCATAACAACTACCCTGTTACTTTCGCTCCTATCCAGAATCATCTTTGCAATCTTTTCCTCTACATCTCTGGAACTTTTCGGAGGCCTATAGAGAACTCCCAACAGGGTGACCTCTCCTTTCCTATTTCTAACCTCAGCCCATACTACCTCAGTAGATGAGTCCTCATCAAACGTCCTTTCTGCCACCATAATACTGTCCTTGACTAACAATGCCACACCTCCCCCTCTTTTACCACCTTCCCTGATCTTACTGAAACATCTAAACCCCGGAACCTGCAACAACCATTCCTGTCCCTGCTCTATCCATGTCTCCGAAATGGCCACAACATCAAAGTCCCAGGTACCAACCCATGCTGCAAGTTCACCCACCTTATTCCGGATGCTCCTGGCGTTGAAGTAGACAGACTTCAAACCACCTTCCTGCCTACCGGTACACTCCTGCGACATTGAAACCTTATTCATGACCTCACTACTCTCAACCTCCTGTACACTGGAGCTACAATTCAGGTTCCCATCCCCCTGCTGAATTAGTTTAAACCCTCCCGAAGAGCATTAGCAAATTTCCCCCCCAGGATATTGGTACCCCTCTGGTTCAGGTGTAGACCATCCCGTTTGTAGAGGTCCCACCTAGCCCAGAATAAGCCCCAATTATCCAGGTATCTGAATCCCTCCCTCCTGCACCATCCCTGTAGCCATGTGTTCAACTGCTCTCTCTCCCTATTCCTCGCCTCGCTAGCACGTGGCATGGGTAACAAACCAGAGATAACAACTCTGTTTGTTCTAGCTCTAAGCTTCCACCCTCGCTCCTTGAATTTCTGCCTTACATCCCCATCCCTTTTCCTACCCATGTCGTTGGTGCCTCTGTGGACCACGACTTGGGGCTGCTCCCCCTCCCCCTTAAGGATCCCGAAAACACGATCCGAGACATCACGGACCCTGGCACCTGGGAGGCAACACACAAACCGCAAGTCTCTCTCGTTCCCACAGAATCTCCTATCTGTCCCCCTAACTATGGAGTCCCCAATGACTCATGCTCTCCTCCTCTCCCCTCTTCCCTTCTGAGGAACAGGGACAGACTCTGTGCCAGAGACCTGTACCCCATGGCTTACCCCTGGTAAGTCGTCCCCAACAACAATATCCAAAACGGTATACTTGTTTTTGAGGGGAACGGCCACAGGGGATCCCTGCACTGTCTGCCTGTTCCCTTTTTGTCCCCTGACTGTAACCCATCTACTTTTTTCCTGTATCTGAGGTGTGACTACCTCCCTGTAACTCCTCTCAATTACCCCCTCAGCCTCCCGAATGATCCGAAGTTCATCCAGCTCCAGCTCCAGTTCCCTAACGCGGTTTCCGAGGAGCTGGAGTTGGGTGCACTTCCCACAGATGAAGTCAGTGGGGACACTAGTGGTGACCCTTACCTCCCACATTCTACAGGAGGAGCATACAACTGCCCTAACATCCATTCCCACTGTTTTGAATTCCCAAACAGACTATTATAAAAAAAAACTAGTAGCCTTACCAAATCAGCGCTCAGAACCTTTTTTTTTGGTTAGAGGAGGAGGATGAGTGGGAGACACTACCTAGGTAGTGTTTTGGGTAAAGCAACCGCCCAAATATATTACCTCACTTACTCACTCCAAAAATGGAGTCACGCGAGGTAAGACTTTTATAATCGAAAAGCTTACCTTCCCAGGCTGCCCTCGCGCTTCCTCCCGGACTCCCGCCGCTGAAACAACTAAAAGGCCGCAGTCACGCGAGGTAAGACTTTTATAATCGAAAAGTCATTCCTGCATAATCTCTGACAGACCAGTGGGAGATGAAAGACATAAATGGAACTGACATGGATAAAGGGTTCAAAATTATCACTGTGTAGATGTCTGATCATATAGCCATCTCATGCTGCAAATCCATTCTCTTGTTACTACAGCCTCAGTGAGAGACTAATAATGGAATCATTCTAAACCCTACTTGATGGTCAATTTCAATGGAGGTACCTCCATTTCTGTTATAAAGCCAAGAACTGCTGATGCTGAAAATCTGAATCAAAAACCAAAATTGCTGGAGAAACTGGGCAGGAGTGGGAGCATCTGTGGGGAGAAAGCAGAGTTAATGTTTCTAATCCAGTGACCTTTCATCAAAGTAGCAGTAGCTGGGAAAAAGATGGTATATATGCTGAAGGGTGGGGTGTGATTTTGGGGACAAAGGAGTGAGAGGATAGGTGGAGATGGATCACAGAGGGACAGAAAGAAAGTTAGGCAAACAATGATAAACCAGGGAGCAAAAAGGTGATAATGGGGACCATAATAGTTGAAAATATTTTGGATTTGCTGAAAACTGCCTATGTAATGACAAGGCCTGGAGAGTGGGTGTGGGTAAAGGACATGGAAGAAGGTATTCAGTCACTAAAATTATTGAATTCAATATTGAGTCCATATTGATGGCCTTCCATTTCTAGGTATAGATTCTCACTCTACCCACATGCAGATTGTTTGGATTATCTGGAAATGAGTTGCTAATCTCTTGGCTGAAATAAGCAGCCACAAAAAAGTGAGTCCTTTAATTTGGTTCCAGACTCACTGCCAGTTAAACCTCCACCACCAATTAGCTGTAGGTCAGTTACACGGATGAGGTAAAGGTCAGAATTTTTGAGACTTTTGATTGTGTATGTTTGAAATGTGCAATCATTAGGAACAGGCACAGCTGGGTTTACTATAACCAAGACAGACAGGACAATATTCAAACCTTCCATTATAATGAGTGGAATATTTGCAAGCTGCAGAATAATACTATTTGTAATAACAAACTATCAGCATTCTATGGAATACAGACAAGCTCAGCAGGTTGCTATAGAAACTGGAACAAGTCTTCTCATTTTTGGAGTGAAGCTGACAAGACCAGAACCAATTATGTTTCATAGAATGATGCAGCACAGAGGAGTCTCACTCTCTACCTCTTTCCCCAAAGCCCAGCAAATTTTTCCTTTCACGCATTTATCTAATTCTGCTTTAAAAGTTACTGTTGGATCTGGTTTCACGGCCCTTTCAAGTAGTGCATTCCAGGCATAACAATTTGCTGTATAAAAAATATTCTAGATGTTGCTGATTGCAAAAACAACATACTTATATAGCGTCATTCTTTGATATAAAACATTTCATGCTGCTTCATAGGATATTTATAAAACAAAGTATGACACAGCCTCTTAAGGAAATATTACGTTAGATGACCAAAAGCTAGGACAAAAGCATTTAAAATGTGTCTCAAAGGAGGAAAGTGTGATACAGAAAGGTGCAGGGCAAGAGTTCAAGCTTTAGGGCTTAAGCAAAATCGGGCACAGCCACCACTGGTGGAGCACTTAAAATCAGGGATGTTAGAAACCAGTATTCTGTGAGTAGGCATCTCAGAGGTTTGTGAGGTAGTAGCAGATTGCAAAGAGAAGGAGGAATTGCCGACTACAGAAATAATTAGGACCACGGAAGAATGTGAAAACAACGTTGAGAATTTTTAGATCAAGACTGGGAGCCAAAGTAAGTTCAGGTGGAGGGAGAGGTAGAAATCCAAACAAAAAAGCTGATGCACTAGAACAGTTTAATGACTTCAGTGAAGGTAAGCTGAGTGGGATAAGAAAAGGAGTTTAATCAGAATACTGAGTAAGTGAATATTGTCCATCAAAAGAACAGCAATTAAAAAGAACAAAAGTCTCTTAATATAAATGCTAAAATGACTTGTAATAAAGGGGGACAGACGTAACTGGCTTAGGTCTAATTGCTAAAACAGAAACATGGGGCCAGAGGGTTTCAGGATCATGAACTAGTGCATTGGGATGTGAATCACATGGTCATAGAGATCATGTCAGTATTCTGATGCCTTTGAAACAGATTCCCACTCAGTCAAATTAACAGCCTTCAGCTCCTCAAATTTGTCAAGAGGCCTGTCCTGTTCAGAATTCAATTTTTGAAGTCTGTTTTGGCTAATTCAAATAAGCAGGTTGATGTACTTACGTGAAAAGCTAGCTCTTAGATTCACCACTGGACCAAGTTTAAAGTTTGATCTATTGTTAAATGCCGTATCTCTAATTTTCTTTCCAGCCCTGTGAGTGCTGCTGGTCTCCTGAGGTCCTGCTTGCTCTTTTTGCCAGAACAGAAGCAGCACACATCGAGGCAGTCTGTCCTTGCCTGGAGGTACTTGATGCTAGAATACTAGTGTTGAGTAGTGGGGTCAGGAGCCAAAATTCATTCAGATAGACCTCTGAAAATCTATGGTTACAGGGTGACCAAAGTTAGAAATTATTGTTGGCTAGGTAAGTACGCTAGTGAGAACAGCTTTTGGTTCAGAAGAACAAGAACTGGAACAAAAACAAAGTTGCTGGAAAAGCTCAGCAGGTCTGGCAGCATCTGTGAAGGAAAAATCAGAGTTAACATTTCGGGTCTGGTGACCCTTCCTCAG
>NW_025980177.1:4532-5788 GCF_021869965.1 Rhincodon typus | reverse complement strand
GGAGGCTTGGAGACCACTTTGCAGAACACCTACGCTCGGTTCGCAATAAACAACTGCACCTCCCAGTCGCGAACCATTTCAACTCCCCCTCCCATTCCTCAGATGACATGTCCATCCTGGGCTTCCTGCAGTGCACAACGATGCCAGCTGAAGGTTGCAGGAACAGCAACTCATATTCCGCTTGGGAACCCTGCAGCCCAATGGTATCAATGTGGATTTCACAAGCTTCAAAATCTCCCCTTCCCCCACCGCATCCCAAAACCAGCCCAGCTCGTCCCCGCCTCCCTAACCTGTTCTTCCTCCCACCTATCCCCTCCTCCCACCTCAAGCCGCACGCCCATCTCCTACCTACTAACCTCATCCCGCCCCCTTGACCTGTCCGTCCTCCCTGGACTGACCTATCCCCTCCCTAACTCCCCACCTACACTCACCTTTACTGGCTCCATCCCTGCCTCTTCGACCTGTTTGTTTCCTCTCCACCTGTCTTCTCCTCTATCCGTCTTCTATCCGCCTCCCCCTCTCTCCCTATTTATTTCGGAACCCCCTTCCCCTCCCCCATTTCTGATGAAGGGTCTAGGCCCGAAACGTCAGCCTTTTTGCTCCTATGATGCTGCGTGGCCTGCTGTGTTCATCCAGCTCTGCACCTTGTTGTCTCAGATTCTCCAGCACCTGCAGTTCCTACTATCTACCTCTAAACACTTTCTATTTATGTACCCATCCAGATGCCCTTGAAATGATGTAATTGAACCAGCCTCCACCACTTCCTCTGGCAGCTCATTCATACATGCAACACGTTCTGCCAGAAAAAGTTGCCCCTTAGGTCCCTTTTAAATCTTTCCCCTCTCACCTTAAACCTATGCCCTCTTGTTTGGGATTCTCTACCGTGGGAAAAAGACCTTGGCTCTTCAACTTAGCCACGCTCCTCATAATTTTATAAACCTCTATATGGTCACCCATCAGCCTCCGACCTTCCAGGGAGAAAAGTCCCAGCCTATTCAGCCTCTTTCTATAGCTCAACTCCTCCAATCCTCACAACATTCTTGTAAATCTTTTCTGAACTCTTCCAAGTTTAATAACATCTTTCCAATAGCAGGGAGACCAAAACTCCATGCAGTATTCCAAAAGTGGCGTAACCAATGTCCCGTACAGCCACAACGTAATGTCCCAATTCCTTTACTGAATGCACTGACCAATGTCCCGTACAGCCATAACATAATGTCCCAATTCCTATACTGAATGCACTGACCAATGTCCCG
>NW_025980177.1:0-4522 GCF_021869965.1 Rhincodon typus | reverse complement strand
GCCACAACATAATGTCCCAATTCCTATACTGAATGCACTGACCAATGAGTGCAGGTGTGCCAAATGCTTTATTCACCATCCTGTCCGCCTGCACTTCCACTTTCAAGGAACTAGGTACCTGCACACCTCGGTCTCTTTGCTCAGCAACACTCCCCAGGGCCCGAACATTAACTATGTAAGTCCCGTCCCAGTTGGCCATAACAAAATGCAACACATTGCATTTTTCTAAATTAAACGCCACCTGCCACCCCTTGGCCTATTGACCCATCTGATCAAGGTCCCCTAGTACTCTAAGATAACCTTCTTTATTATCCACTACACCACCAATTTTGGTGTCATCTGCAAACTTACTAACCATACATTTTATGTTCACATCCAAATCATTTACATAAATGATGAAAAGCAGTGGATCCAGCACTGACCCTTGTGGCACACTGCTGGTCACAGGCCTCCAGTCTTAAAAAATACCTTCTACCACCACCCTCTGTCTCCTACCATCAAACCAATTTTGTATGCATTTGGCTAGCTCTCCCTAGATTCCATGTGATCTAACCTCACTAACCAGTCTACCATGTGGAACCTTGTCAAACTCATTGCTGAAGTCTATATAAACAATGTCTACCACTCTGCCTTCATCCATCTTCTTTGTCACCTCTTCAAAAACTCAATCAAGTTAGTGAGATATGATTTGCCATGCACAAAACCATGCTGACTATCCCCATTCAGCCGTTGCCTTTCCAAATGCATGTAAATCCTGTTCCTCAGAATCTCCTCCAACAACTTACCGACCACTGATATCAGACTCAGCAGTCTATAGATCCCTGGCTTTTCTTTACCACCTTTCTTAAATAATAGCACCACATTAGCCATCCTCCAGTCTTCCAGCACCTTACCTGTGGCTGTCGATAATACAAATATCTCAGCAATCTCTTCCCTACCTTCCCACAAAGTTCTGGAATACACTTGACCAGGTCCCCAGGATTTATCTATCTTTATGTGTTTTAAAACTTCCAGCACCTCCTCTTCTGTAATATGGATACTTTTCAAGAAATCACTATTTATTTACCCAAGTTCCCTAGCTTCCATGTTCTTCTCCACAGTGAGTACTGATGCAAAATACTCATTTACACCATCTCCTGTGGTTCACATACAGACAACCTCGTTGATTTTTAAGGAGATCTATTCACTCCCTAGTTACTCATTTGCCCTTAATGCATTTATAGGATCTCTTTGGACTCTCCTTAACTTTATTTGCCAAACCTATGTCATGTTCCCTTTTTGCCCTCCAGAATTCCCTTTTCAGTACATTCCTATTGAGCTCTAATTATTTATAGAAGTAGAAATTTCATTTATCATCGTTTGAAAGCCTCCAACCCTGTACTACATTAATTTTTTTGCTTTGCTTTCACTGGAGGACAATCTAATTATCATTTCCTTTCACTATTGTCTCTCAATGCACTTAATTGGGATGTATAGAATAATGAAGGTCTTGGATACAGTAAACAGGGAAGACCCGTTGCCCTTTATGGAGAGGTCATTTATCAGGAGGCATAGATTTGTGGTGATTGGTAGAAGAATTGAAGAGGATATAAGGAAAAACATCTTCACACCAGGAAGGTGAGTGTATGGAATTTTCTGTTTGTTTTGGCAACTGAGGTAAAAATCCTCAACCCATTTAAAAGGAACTTGGATGGGCATCTGAACAGCTGTAATCTGCAAGGGCTAACTAGAAGCAGATGTTAGAATGTAGGATTAGAATGCATGGCTAGTTTATTCATCTGGTGCATACACAATGGGCAGAAGATGTGTACTATAAATAAGATGTAAACTGCAACAAATGTTTCCAGCAAATACTAGATCTATTGAAATCAGAGAACCTTTGTAAGTTCCAATCATTTCCATTTCAATGTGATCTGACCTGCTTTGTCCTCAAGCAACCTCTAACTTAACTATCTCTCATTTAAAATTTATTTTTTGCTTTAGTTATGGAAATACCATAACATTTACAATCTTTCAGGAGTTATAAAAGCCTAAACTAACTCAGCTCTATATCCCAAAACAAAATATTTGTCTGGACTGTCATTATTGCAAGGATTGTAAACATCATAACACCAGCCTTTTAGATAATTAAGGTAACCCATTGCTTTTAAAATTTTCTCTCTTCTATTTTGAATTTTTAACCTACAATCTAAATGTTACATTCCTAAAATTAAAGTTATATTCTAAAACACATGGACAATGTAATATTCACATCAATCTCTCCTGCCTTTTGTCTTTGAAGCCTGGATTGTTGTCTACATCTTGCTGCATGTGGGCATTGTCTAAAAATTAGAGCCAGACTATTGAAGAGAGGTGTTAGCAAACGTTTGTAAACACGAAGGGTTTCCAGAGGTTTGGAACCCTCTACCACAAATGGCAGTGGATGATGACCATGAATCCATTGTCAATTGTCAGGAAAAACCCATCTGGTTCACTAATATCCTTTAGGGAAGGAAACTACCATCCTTACCTGGTCTGGCCTATATGTGACTCCAGACCCACAGCAATGTGGTTGACTCTGGACTGCCCTCTGGGCAATTAGGGATAGACAATAAATGCTGCTTAGCCAGCGATGTCCTCATCTCATTAATGGATCAGTTGTTAATTTAAAATCTGATATACATAATTTTTTTGCTAAGCAGAGATATCAAGCAACATGGGCCAGAGGCAGAGATATGGAATTCGGCCCCAGATTAGCCATGATCTCATTGAATAGCACAACCAGCTTGAAGTGGCTGAATGACCTACTCTTCTTCCTACATTCCTATGATTGCTTCAGTATCTGAAGAATTACAAGTACAATGATCAACAAACATTGCCAATTTTGCTGAGTCTCCTTAATATCACCTTTATGTCAAGGACAATCATTTTTATCTCACCTCTTGAACTCAGCCCCTGTGTCCGTGTTTGAACTAAGGCTGGAATGAACTCAGTAGCTGATTGAGCTTGAAAAACGCAGATTGAGCATTATATGGTGGGTAGTTCTTGCTTGATAACACTATTGATGACACCTTCCTTCACTTTCTGGTGACTTTATATTGGCAGGATTGGACTTGTCCTGCATTTTATCAGAAGAACACATCAGAAGAATTTTCCACACTGCTGAGTAGATGCCAGTGTTGAAGACATATGGGAAATGACTAAGAACATAGCTAATTCTGAAGCACAAACCTTCAGCACAACAGCTGGGGTGCTATCAGAGCTAATAACCTTTGCTGTTTCAATGCACTCAGCCATTTCCTTATATCATGTGCAGTGAAGCAAATTGGTCTTAGACTGGTTTGTCTGTCAGTGGGGACTTCAGGAGAAAACCCGAAGTGAATCATTCAATTAGCAATTCCAGCTAAATACCTTCATAACAGCTTGTCATTTGCATTAAACATGTGAGTGTCTGCCATCACTGAAAATCAAGCTGTTTTACATAGAACATAGAACATAGAACATTACAGCGCAGTACAGGCCCTTCGGCCCTCGATGTTGCGCCGACCTGTGAAACCAATCTGAAGCCCATCTAACCTAAACTATTCCATTATCATCCATATGTCTATCCATTGACCATTTAAATGCCCTTAAAGTGGGCGAGTCTACTATTTTTGCAGGCAGGGCATTCCACGCCCTTACTACTCTCTGAGTAAAGAACCTACCTCTGACATCTGTCTTATATCTATCACCCCTCAATTTAAAGCTATGTCCCCTCGTGCTAGCCATCACCATCCGAGGAAAAAGGCTCCCACTGTCCACCCTATCTAATCCTCTGATCATCTTGTATGTCTCTATCAAGTCACCTCTTAACCTTCTTCTCTCTAACGAAAACAGCCTCAAGACCCTCAGCCTTTCCTCATAAGACCTTCCCTCCATACCAGGCAACATCCTGGTAAATCTCCTCTGCACCCTTTCCAATGCTTCCACATCCTTCCTATAATGCGGTGACCAGAACTGTACGCAATACTCCAAGTGCGGCCGCACCAGAGTTTTGTACAGCTGCAACATGACCTCATGGCTCCGAAACTCAATCCCTCTACCAATAAAACCTAACATACTGTACGCCTTCTTAACAACGCTATCAACCTGGGTGGCAACTTTCAGTGATCTATGCACATGGACACCGAGATCTTTCTGCTCATCCACACTACCAAGAATCTTACCATTAGCCCAGTACTCTGTATTCCTGTTACTCCTTCCAAAGTGAATCACCTCACACTTTTCCGCATTAAACTCCATTTGCCACCTCTCAGCCCAGCTCTGCAGCTTATCTATGTCCCTCTGTAACCTGCAACATCCTTCCGCACTATCCACAACTCCACCAACTTTGGTGTCATCCGCAAATTTACTAACCCATCCTTCTACGCCCTCATCCAGGTCATTTATAAAAATGACAAACAGCAGTGGCCCCAAAACAGATCCTTGAGGTACACCACTAGTAACTGAACTCCAGCATGAACATTTCCCATCAACCACCACCCTCTGTCTTCTTACAGCTAGC
>NW_025980176.1:0-5788 GCF_021869965.1 Rhincodon typus | reverse complement strand
GAGTCTAACGATGACCGTGAACCCATTGTCGGTTGTTGGAAAAACCCACCTGGTTCGCTAATGCCCTTTAGGGAAGGGAACTGACATCCTTCCCTGGTCTGGCCAACATGTGACTCCAGACCCACAGCAATGTGATTGACTATTAACTGCCCTCTGGGTAATTAGGGATGGGCAACAAATGCTGCCTAGCCAGCGACACCCTCATCCTGTGAATGAATAAAGAAAAACTAACAACTTTTTTCCACTGTAATATCCTGTCTCTCATTCATTGCAAGAAATAAAACAGCTCACAAAAGGACAGAAAAAGAGTCAAAATGAATGATGTGTGCTGCCTGTTATTCAGCTCCTCACCCTTTGTGAGGAGAGGATCCATACTCTGACCAGCCAGAGCAGGGCCTGGACTGGTATTAGAGGGTGTCTTGGACTTACTGTACTGGGAACAGAATAAGTTCCTGTGCTTTCCCCAAGCCGAGAAGGAGGATTGCTGGCAACTACGATGAGCTTCCTGGCTTTGCATCTGCTCTAAATGGCATAGCAAGACAGCAGTAATGTGAGGCTGGTGTCTCTGACACAGGGAGCAAAGTGCAAAAAGGCAAACCATGGCATCCAGGTAGGCCTGGAGTGAGTGAGCACTATAACAATGAGGGGAAGAACCTGGAGATGCAGCCTGGTCCAGCTGGGTGTCTGTCCCTGAGTGCACAGTGTCTTGCTGTCTCAGCTTTACAGTGATACAAGCTGATTTAGCCCAAGGTGCAGCGCTGAAGTGCGGAACCGTACCGCCAGGGATCAGAAATGTGCCATGAGGGCTCTTAGAGGCTGTCACATTGCAGATGCCATTGTCCATGGATGTGGGTGCATGTGGCCAGGGTCCATGGACCATGCTCAGAGATGTTGGTGCTTCAACAGTAAGGTCATTTGGAACAAGTGGCCAGCAAAATCCACCGGTTCCCATTCTGATTTCCTTATGTTGCAAATTTGGGTAAAGTACTTGTGGATTGGGAGGCAGGACGTTACAATTTGCTGTTTGTACAATGCTATGGGGAAAGTAGTGCATGGTCCCTTTAAAAGATGATGTGCTTTTTCTATCCTTAGAGGTTTAAAATGGATGTCTATGAGCAGCAGCAGCAACTTCTGGGTTTTCAGGTGCACAGAGCACTCGAATTGAAACATTTGTATCAAAAAGCTGTACACTTAGCAGGACAGGCAGCAGTTCTGTTTTGTTACTGAGACAACAAGTTTTATTTTTAGCCAATCCATTTGAATCAGGCCTTAGATACCAAAAACCAATTAAATTTAAATCTGATGGTTTTGACAGCATAGGACCAATCCTATTATAAGAAATTGATAGGTCAAAAGGTATAAAAGATGAGGGCATTAGGAAAATCAGGGTGAGCGCCAACTGTCATCTGCCAAGAGAACAACTCTCAGCTCTAACAGAAAGAATCACTGCTTCTCATAGAATTCTCTGAACCTTAGAGTAAGCTCCATCTAAATTAAAAGGTACCTTTGGCACAAATAGTTAATGTTCCTGACAGAAGAACGCACCGAGGTGTTCCTTATGGACGAATTCGTCTAAGAAGACACAGAACATTCTGGAAGTCATAACTAGCTGTAATTTCAAGAGACTAACTCTTTTTAAAATTTTGGTTTGTATAAGAGGGACTTCTATTTATTGGAACAGCATACTATTAGAATCTTGTTTTATTTGGGAATAGTTAGTAGTTAGAAGGGGTTTAATTCGATTTGTTAATAGTTTAGTTAATTTGTTCACTGTTAGAGTTAGGTAAATAAACTGTTATTTGTTGATTATGTAGGGATTGTCAGGGGTTTATTTTCTTTAACCTGTCCTTTATAACAAATTGGGGGCTCGTTACACCACTTTTCACACTCCTTTTTAAGCAGATAAGGCATGGCGCACCTCTCTGGGTGTTTTGGTTTTAGTTAATGGGGGGGGTCATCTACCTCCATTTTATAACACTTGTCAAGTTTCCTGACATCTAGCCTGTCTGGCAAATTTGGTCAGATTGGCATCTGAATATTAATGAGGTGTTTGATAATGAATAATGAGCATCAATTGGCATTGCGCTGCCTCCTAGTGAGAATCTCACCATGCTGCTTGAGAGAAGCATAAAAGATGAAGCCAGATGACCTTGGCGTTGAGATGGGCCTTGCTGAACTGGTCGCCTTGATTCTGCCACAAATCTCACCACAGGCCACATTGCTCAGAACCCTAGGAGATTTCACCTGACAGATCAGAGCCAGAATATTTACTAACACATAACTGATCCCTTTATGATCATTCAGTACTTGATAGCAGTTAAACTTTATGACCTTAAAATCAAAAACTTCTATATCGCATGGCATTACAAATTTCTAATCTGCACTTGATATTCCCTTGATCATTATTTCTTCCAGAAGCGGATGTTGCATACATCATGATCAATATTTTCATCGACTTACCAGTCATATGATCATACGACTCAGACAAATAAGAATATCTTGTGTTGTATGAATATGAGAATTCTGCACGAACCACCCACTGATCACTTAAATCTGCCTGAGAGAGGGCTAATCAATGTGTGAGAAGGTAATGTGTAAACCAGCTGATTTGGGTCACATGTAAATATGGATAAAAACAATATCTCTTTCAATGAATTTCAATTATTTACATGGATAACATCAGGCCATGCCACTCTACCAGCCATTCATGAATACTCATTTCTAACCTTAAGAACGAATTCCCTGCTTCTGCACTTAAATAAAAAACCGCAGGCAATATCCAGCAGATTTGACAGCACTGCCTCTTGAATCTGTTTTCCACAACAACCTCTGCCTGGTCTGCATTTTTTTTTACATTTAACCTCTTTTTTTCCTAATCAACTTGTTCAGCGATGTTATTACATACTTCTGCAACAGGACAGACCTGAACCCAGGCTTCCTGGTCCAGGGGTAGGGACACTACCGATGCACCACAAGAGCGCCTCTGATCTGCTTTCTATTCAGCAAAGCAAAAACGCCTGACTTCAATAACTCCCCCCACAGCTTTAATTATTAAATCATACAGAAGTCTGTTCCACTCATTTTGACTATACCAACACTTAGAAGGATCCAGCTTGACCCCTATTCCTCTGCTCGGTCACCATGGCCTGAAATTTTTTTCCCCCCCTCTGTTCAAGTCCACATACAATAACCTTTGAAAACTGATTTCAAACAAGTGAATTCCCAAACATAGCAACACCATTACTTTGTCATGAATGGGTAATTATATTACAAATTTTGTGATGAAAAGCTAATCTGTCTTTTAAATGGACACAGGATAGCTTACATAAACAGCTCCCATAAGGCACATGACTACCCTGTGACTTGGTGTTGGAATCAGACTCTGCTTATCTCATGAGAAATCACCAGAGGCCTTTTGAAATTCAATGAACATTTCCACAGGTAAACAAACTCCTGTGACAACAGTTACCTTGGAGTATAAGTAGTTCTTTCCGTTTCACCTAAAACTTGACAGAACGACAGTCATCCAAACTAAAAACTGAAACAATTAAATATTTACATATCCAAGCTAAAAGACACTGGGTGGGTCTCTGCTTCAAATCTGGTTAATCCAGTACTTAAAAATTGAAGCACTTGATATTTTGGGATAGCAGCTAGTCTGGCTAGGTCTTTTGTGGTGCAGTGTAGAGTCCCTATCTCTGAGCCGTAAGGCTTTAGTTCAAGTCGCACCTGCTCCAGCGGTATGGAATCACATCTGTCAGAACACAGTGATGTAGACAATATCTAAAAGTCTGCCAATCACCACCCATTTTAGATTCAGGAGCAGAAATTTCTGTGCACCATGAGAAACAGTCATAACTTCTCAACAGGAGACAAGAAGGAAAATATCCAGGACTATTCAACATGTGCAGTTAATGAACTTTGCTTATAAAAAAAAAGTGTTAAACAAGTTCTGATAAATATTTATCTGAAATTAATGTTCAAATCCAGACATTTACATGTAATATGAATTTAACCAATTGTTGGCTAGCTTTACGTTACAGCAACATTTTAAATGTAAATTTAGCTGACTATTTTCTAAGCCAAGTAGTCAGAAATCCAAAATAAAGAAGCATATCACCCTCTGAGTAACGCAACCAGAAATCAATTACATTAACAGTACATCTAGCATACATCCACTGCACTCAAACCTTCAAATTCAAGAGTTTAAGCAGGAACCAAAGCAACTGTTTTGCAACTGCCAGAGTGTTGCCCAAAGGTTATCAACACAGATTTAAAATCCGCATTGTGATTTTTGCTTTAGAGGCTGAATGAGTCATTCACCATGAGTTTACTTATTGAATCAGGGGTTGGTTAGCTCAGTTGACTGGACAGCTGGTTTGCAATGCAAAGTGAAGCCAACAGCGTTGGCTCATGAAGGTCCTGCCTTCTCCCTGAAGCATGCGACCTCAGGTTAACCTCACCATCAATTGTCTCTCTCTCTAATGAGAGAGGTCGATGGTTCTCTGGTACTGTGCTAACTTTTGAACAAATTCTAAGACAACATTCAAATTTTACATACTGCATTACATGTGTAATATATGGGCTCTGTAAAAGAGAATTAACATATTAAACAGGAATAAGCCATTCATTGCTTTGAGCCTGCCCTGCCATTCAATAAGATCCCATATGAATGTCTACTTAAACTTCAACTGAACTTTTTTTATACCATCTTCAAATTCCTAATTCCTTAAGTATCCAAGAATCATCCAATATCTGTCTCAAATGTATTCAGCGTGAACATTCACAATCCTTTGGAACAGGGCATTCCAACAATTCACAACCCATCAAGTGAAGAGATTTCCTCCGAACACAGTTCTCATTAGGTGATCCATCCTCCCAGTCTGAGCACGTAATCCTTAGTTAAACATCCTCCAGCCAGATGAAACATCTTCCTGGCGCTTAACCTGTCACATTCTGTAAGGTCATTATGTAACTTACTGAAAATGATACTATGCTAACCCCACAATAGCACAGGGTAATGCAAACGTGAGTCATAAAACTCATATGTTGAAACTTAAAACCAGGATGGTGAAGACAGTCGAGATGCTCTACATCTGCAATAATTCACATAAGTTAGAGTCTCAAGAAGCGTCTCCTTATCAAACCTCTGCTGCCAGCTTCATGTGCTGATCCCTGTTTCAAACTGCGGGCAGAGTTGTGAAGACAGGTGTTTGACATCTCTGCACTAGACAGTTCCAGCTTGGTAGTATTCATCATCCTTAAGGGACACTCCCCAACAGGGAAAAGGCAACTCCAATTTCAGTGCCCCCAGTTATGGATTCACTAGCAAGGGATAAAACAGTTGGCAGCGCAGGAGATCGTAAGAAGTCCCAACAAACTGGATGGAAATGTCAAGGGTAGATCCTTCAGCTTGCTCCACAGCCCAACTAGGAAAAGGAGAAATTTAAACCTGGATCCCTTCAGCTGCTGTACTCATAGCACACATTGCACCAGGGTAGCATTAGTTGCCTTGGACAAGGCTCCACACAAACCCAATTAACTTAAAATATACTCAATGCGCAGACTGTTCAGCACATATGCAAATGAAAACTTAATGTAACATCACACAAGACAACATCAGACTAACCTATAAGAGATAGTAGGAACTGCCGATGCTGGAGAATCTGAGATAAGGTGTAGAGCTGGATGAACACAGCAGGCCAAGCAGCAGAGGAGCAGGAAAGCTGACGTTTCGTGTCTGGACCCTTCTTCAGAAATTCTGTTTCTAATTCTATTCCTGAAGAAG
>NW_025980175.1:0-5789 GCF_021869965.1 Rhincodon typus | reverse complement strand
AGATTCTCCAGCATCTGCAGTTCCTACTATCTCTGCATAATTAAAGCCTGCTTATGATTGGGGAATTACTGGTTATCTTGGGAAGTATCTCTCTCAACTGTATTGTTATCTGGATTCAACTATATGTTTGCTATACTGCATGCAATACCATTGAAATCACGCGCAGAATCCTATTCAGGGCAGGTTTTATTTAATCAGTTTTAAATTCAAATACGCGCTCCAATTCTTGTAGAAAGACGAAAACTTCAAACAATTTTTCTTTCACAGATGTTCAATGGATTTCTTCAATGACAACTTCACCACGAGAAAAGAAAACTATTTCATAATCAAATTTTGTTCTGATACACCATATTATCTTTGAGTTATTGTGTAATTTATTCTGATCTTTTCAAAGTAAAAAAATCAAAGTAGTGACCTTTGGTTTTGACACTTGGGTTTACAAAAATATTAAAATAACAGACAATTATCAATCTATTATCTATGTGCTTAATTGAACTGATTGGATTTAAGCCTCTTCACTCATTTCATAATACAGAGGGCTAGTTAAAATACTTTGGGACTACAACAATAGCGACTCGTAAGTCAGGTAGCTGATGCAAAATGTTAAAATAACAGCACTGAATTAAAGGAATCCTTGATGTTTATTGACTATTTAAATGACCTGGGTCAAATGGGTCAAGTACCAAAATTGTAAACCATTCATTTTTGTGTTTAGGCAGGTTCATAACACCATAAGACCACATTTTCATTATTTCTTCAAGTACTTCTGACAGATTCAAATGTAACCTCATGTTGGGAGCACAAAAGCTAAGTCTTAAATTGGAAGTTGTAACAGCTTGAATCATGTATTTAGTGTATGTTCTCATTTACTAATATTAATGACAAGAGGTTGATTCTTTGACCTTTGACATCCCATATTTTATGCTAACTATGTGATGTAATCCTAAAGAAAGATAGAAAGCTAGGTAAAGGTGGAAATGAAGCCCTGATAATTTGGATGGCACTGGCACAATAGAGAGAGATGACCAATAATTCTGGACCTTAGGATATAGCATCAGTTTGGGTAGAAATAAGACTCTCCTCCTATGGTTTGGAGGGTAGCTAATGTCACCACACTATTTAAAAGAAGAGGTAGAGCGAAAACAGGGATTAATAAACCAGTTAGCTTGAAACTGATGCTGGGAAAGATGCTAAAGTCCATTATGAAAGATTTAATAGCAGTACACTTGGGAAACAGTTACAGGATCAAGTGATAGGCAATGATTCGTGTGGTACCACAGGGATAGTGCTTGCACTTCTCATCTCTGGAGTTCCAATCATATGTAGCTTGTTCTTTCCTTTAGTAGAATATATCTTTCATGCACTCTGTTGAACACCATCTTAATTGTTTTCCATTGTTCTCCTTTTTGTTAAGTTGTTGTCATTTGCTAATATTGTCGTGCATTTTATCTGTCCAAGTTTTATTCTCGTCTCTCAAAATCAGATTTTCCCCAATCCATTAAGCTAATTTTACCATAGTAACATCTTTCACTATCATTAACTGAAAAAGTATATTATGGTCATTATTGCTGAGAAGTTCCCCTACTTTCATATCTCTTATTTGCTCTGTTCGTTCACATTATTAGATACAGTAGCAAATCTTCCTATGTTGGGTTTTCCAGGTTAGAAAGGAATCCTGTATACATTGTAGGAATCCCTATCTTTATCATGATTCTCTTTATCTACTTCTTCTGTCCAATAAATATCAAGGTGATTGAAATCTTCCATGATTATTATTGTATACTTTTTGCTCAATTTGTTAAGTTGTCTGCATCTCCCTTTCACTGTCAGATGGTCTGCAGACTATATCTATGAGTGTGATGGATCCTTTATTATTTTTCATCCCTATCATATGGATCTAATTTTTATCTTGTCTCTCCTTCTTCTGCTGCCATAATGGTAACTCTAAAAAATAAAAACAAAACTGTTCCACTTTCTTGTTTTCCCTTTCTAGCCTAAATATGTTGTAGTCTGAAATATTTAATTCCCTAGCCTGATATTTCTGTAGCTATGTCTCAGTAATCCTTATCATGTCCTGTTTCTCCTAACTCATGACTGCCTCGAAATCCCTGTTTTATTATGGATGGTGTGTGTTGCTATACAGACATTCTAATTCATTTTTAAAAAATTTCCTCTCACTTTATGTTTTACCACCTTTTTAGACTTTTGTTACATGACTCTATTGCATTGCCATCAATATCCTCTCTTATTTTTATTTTTTCCTCTGCTCTCCTGCCTTGTTTGAATTCCACTCAGGCTGATTATAGTTCTTGTAAATCCCTTTCTGCGTCTTGCTAATTTAAATTCTATACCAACTCTTTACCTACTCTTTCTGATGGGAGATGAATGCCATCCTGGTTCAGGATATTTTAAATTGCAGGTAACAAATGACCAAAGTCAACTCTAACATCAAATGTAATTTTATTTAAGGATTTGATCATGGTGGATTTAAACTTGGCTCCAGTATACATGTTATGCATGTTCTTCCACAACTCAGCATAAGAATTACCAAAGAGGTCATCAGTAGACAACTGGAGGCTTCAAAGGTCAATCAATAGATACTATAATCAATGTTATTGTTCACACCACAGTCTGTAGAAATTTTCTGCCCTCCATACAATTGACTATCAGAAAGACTTTAAGTTTTGAGGATGTAAGATGTAGAAAATAATAAACAGATCAATACACTCTTAATTGAACAAGGGCATAATGTTTTGCAATTCTTCAATCCTTCTCCCTGAATCCAGGGACGATTTAATGATTATTGCCAGTGCCTTTGCAACTTCCACTCTCACTTCCTTTAATATCATTGGATACATCTTATCCAGTGCCTTTTTAACTTCAAGTTATGATAATTTATCCAATACCTGCTTCTTTTTAATTTCATACCCTTCCAGAGCGTGTTCTCTCCTGTAACCAGGGCCTGGGTAGCACCTACCTTATAGATAAAAGCAGATGAAAAATGTCAGTTTAACACCTAAGCCTTGCTTCTTGCTCTAAGTGTAAATCCCTCTGTTGGTCTCTCATGGCTCCACTCCTTCTTTTCCCACTTTTTAACTACTGATGAGTTTATAAATGCCTTTGAGATTTCCTTTTATGTTAGCTTAAGTCTTTCTTCATAATCCCTCTTTGCTTTTCATATCTTGTTTTTCACTTCCCTTCTGAACCTTCTGTATTCAGTTTTGTTTTCAACTGTATATACCATCTGACACCTGTCATAAGCACACTTTTTCTTTCTTTAACTTAATTTCTATCTCCCTTGTCATCCACGGTGCTCTGAAATTTTTGTCCTACCTTCCCTTTTGAGGGAATATACCTTGACTGTGCCAAAACCATCTTCTACTTGAAGGTAACGCATTGTTCTACTATTATTTTTCCTGCCAATCTCCAGTCTCACATAACAGCAAAACATATTGTATGCAAATTGACAAGTGTTTCTGACAACAGTGACTGCAATTTAAAACATAAGTAATTGTGAAATTTTCAAGGCACCCTGAAGTCATGAAAGTTACATGAATGCAAATTCTCTCTTTTCATTGAAATTATGATACTTGTCAAATTTGCCATTGTAATGCTTCATGTACAGTTTACACAACAGTTATCCACTTTATAATCCTTTTGTTTACCAAAGTGACTATAAACAACAATTTACATTAAATTTAGCACCTTTAACAGACTGAACCATCCCAAGGTGCTCCACATGAGCAACTTAAAACAAAGTACAACACCAGCTATGTAAGGAAACATTTGGACAAATGACAAAAAGCATCCTTAAAGAATTAGGTTTAAAGAAGCATGTTAATGGGGAAAATGTGAGGTAGAGAGGTGGAGAAGTGTACAGACAGAATTTTAGAACTTAATGCGTGTCAATGGTTATCAATGGTGTCACAACTACAAGTAGGAATGCAAAAGACAACAGAATTATAGGACCTCAGATACCTGAAGATTGTGAAGTTGAGGAAGATTATCAACATAGGAAGGGACAAGGCCATATAGAAATTTGAAAACAAAGATGATAATTTTAAACGTAAAATGTTGCTGGACCAGGAGCCAATGTATGTCAACGAGGAAAGGCTGATAGGGGAACAGGATTTGCAGCAAGTTAAGAAGGGGGTAGCAGAATTTTGGATGATCTCAAATTCATGGAGAGTAGAACGTGGAAGATCAGCCAGAGGTGTGCTGGAAGTCAAGTCTAGAGGAAACAAAGGCATTGATGAGGTTTTCAGAAACTGTTAAGCTGTGACAGGACAAAGTAATGTGATGTTACGGAGATGGAAATAAGCAGCCTCAACAACGGCAAGAGAATGAAGGGATTTCATCCTGGGATCAAAAGTGACACCAAGATTGCGCACTCAACTGTTTAAAAGTACCAGAAACAAAAGATGGCTTATGATGAAGACAAAGCAATATTAATCTTACTATAATTACAACAGTATTATTGTACTAGGGAGTAGTAAAAACTGTCTAGGATTCTCACTTTGGATATTTATCTTGCAATTCCAAATCACATGCATAGATATGAGTGACAAGAGATATTGGGCTCAATTGAATACAAGCTAAAATCTGGATACACATGGACAGAGATTCTAAGGGGCACTGGCATCCACGGAATTTTAGCTTGAACCTTTCTTCAGGAGAGGAGGGATGTTGGGGAGTGATTAGGAAGTGCAGTGAATAAGATCTTACAAGATGTCAGCTACCTATCACAGGGGAAAGGGAAACAGATAACAGTGGGATTCTAGGTAACTAAATATGCAGAATTTGTCAAAATTTATTTCTAGTCTGGGATTGAATGTAACATATGGAAACTTACTTTGGCAAGAAGTCAATAACTTCAGGAGCAGAGTAGAGGGGAGGAAATTAGCAAATTTATTTTAAAAGAAGTGCAACAAGTACATTTATGTTAAATCAACCTGCATATTGTCTCCCAGTGGTTTCTGCTATGAAAATGCCATTCAAATCCACAATGAAATAAATTAGTTGCACTTTTGAACACAGAACATGACATAAAATGCCATAATTAAATGTCGTTGCCATTCTCCAGAATCTGTAGAGCTATTTTCACACATATCAAAAAATGCCCCATGAATTTCCCTGAGTGCTACCTTTCTGTAACTCAGTGCAGTGAGAATCACCATGTTGTCTTACAGTTATTTGTCAGATGAAGCATTTAAAATGGCCAAGAAAGATGCAGAAAGCCTGGAAAATATGTTAGAACCACTTGTGCTGATCTCCAGTCACTGGCTCCGTGTTGAACGCAGTCAAATCCTGTGATTTGTGATCTTCTTTAATGTTCACAAATCATACATAAATAGGCATAGATTATTACTTGGTCATAATCTCCAATGAATCAGCGACATTAATAAAGTTTCACAAATTCCAAGGTTCATGAGGGTCTTTCTTCATTCTCCTAACATCAATCTCATTTTGTATTGTTACTCAATCTTCTTCTTCCCTCATGTCTTCATACTTAGACAATGATATATTGAGGTTCAGTTGTCACACAGAGGTGAAGATTTTTTTTCTAATTTCTGGCACCATTTGCTAATTCAACTGTGCCCCATGCAGTCACTTTACTTGAATTTGCTGTTGTTGCCACCACTCCGCTGTCCATACACTGTTGAACATCTAAATCCTTTTCTGGCACCACAGCTAGCTAAAATTGTTTCAGAGATAGTAGGAACTGTAGATGCTGGAGATTCTGAGATAACAAGGTGTAGAGCTGGATGAACACAGCAGGCCAAGCAGCA
>NW_025980174.1:0-5790 GCF_021869965.1 Rhincodon typus | reverse complement strand
ATCAACTGAGTGAATCTCCTCTGCACCCCCTCCAGTGCTAGTATATCCCTTCTCAAGTAAGGAGACCAAAACTGCACACAGTACTCCAGGTGTAGCCTCACCAGGACCTATAAAGCTGCAGCATAGCCTCCCTGTTTTTAAACTCCATCCCTCCAGCAATGGCAGACAAAATTCCATTTGCCTTTTTAATTACCTGCTGCACCTGCAATCCTACTTTTATCGATTCATGAACAAGGACACCCAAGTCCCTCTGCACAGTAGCATGCTGCAATTTTTTACCATTTAAAACATAGTCCATTTTGCTGTTATTCCTACCAAAATGGATGACTTCACACTTATCGACATTGTACTCCATCTGCCAGACCTTTGCCCACTCACTTAGATTATCTATATCCCTCTGCAGACTTTCAGTGCCTTCTGCACACTTTGCTCTATCACTCACCTTAGTGTCATCTGCAAATTTTGACACACCACACTTAGTCCCCAACTCCTCTCTCTATTGAGGTGTGGCAAGAATGATTGAAGAAAATGTTACTAATTTTCCCCTGAAGAATTTCCCTTTAAGATACGGGAACACCATCCCCTGCAAGATCCCCTCCAAGCCACTCACTATCCTGACTTGGATATATGTCACCACTGTCACTGGGTCAAAATCTTGAAATTCCCTCAGTAAGGACATTGTGGATATAACTGCAACACATGGACTGCCGCAGTTCAAGAAGATAGTTCACAAGGGCAACTAGGGACGGGCAATAAATGCTGGCCCAGCCAGCAATGCCCACGTCCCACAAGTGAATTACCATAGAAACATCGACAATAGGAGCAGGAGGGGGCCGTTCGGCCCTTTGAGCCTGCTCCACCATTCTTTACGTTCATGGCTGATGGTCCAACTCAAAACCTAATCCTGCTTTCTCCCCAAAACCTTTGATCCCATTCACCCCAAGTACTATATCTAGTCACCTCCTGAATACGTTCAATGTTTTGACATCAACTACTTCCTGTGGTAATGAATTCCACAGACTCACCACTCTTTGGGTGAAGAAATGCCTCCTCATCTCTATCCTAAATGGTCTACTTGAATCCTCATACTGTGACCCCTGGTTCTGGACACACCCACCATTGGGAACATCCTCCCTGCGTCTACCCTGCCAAGTCCTGTTAGAATTTTATAAGTCTCTATGAGATCACTCCTCGTTAAAAAAAATTTTAAAAATTCAAAAGCAAGTTCTGAATCTCACTAATGATTGATGTCTAAATTGTTTCCTTACATTTGCACTACGTAATTAGCTAATCTCACTCCATTTCCATCCAGATATCCCCCTTCTACCCTCCTTCCCTGAGAAACTAGATGATACTAATTCCCACTATGATGGATGGAGGTTTACCTGACACGACAGCTCGCTGTTTATTTTTCCTGGGCATCCATCTAACTTCATTGTCACCACTATTTATCCGAATGTTCCATGGATACTGATAGTCTGAAAGCAGAAAAGAGTAAGAGATACCCTGGCCATCACATATGGACAATGCAGTGAACGGTTGAAAGGAAGGAAACACCATTTTTCCTATTAACGTCCAATGCTAATACAAATCCCCATCTAATAATCAGATGCAGATGTGATTGATTTTAAAGGACAAAAGGGCAAATTCTAGCTTCAAACATGCCCAATTTTACACCAATGGAATGTTAATCTTATTGATTCTGGGAAATCCAAGATGGAGGACAGAAAAAAACTTGTGAATGTAAGAGCTGCTCCATTTTTTGAGAAATTTTCAGTGTTGGAACTGATTGCCTCGAATTCTAGGAGGAGTAATAATTGTTTTATAAGCTGTAGCATTGCTTTAGAACTTTGGGAAAAAAAGACCAAAACAACAGCACTTTAAAAAAGGAGAAAAGGAGACAAAGGTAGTGATCACAGGTAGGAAGTGAATCAATGGAGAAATAAACCTACACTTCTATCTGACCAACAGTGAATCCTCACAGATACTGCCTCTGCTGTTTGATTTCAAGTCCAGAGGACTTCAGAGTTTGTCTAAGAAAGTAAACAAACAGCAAAATTTGCAGCTGACCTTGGAGAAACCTATGTGGGAAAATCACAGCAGGGGAACAGCTAAGTGTTTTTTTTTTGTAAATCTACAATAGTGAGTAGAGTGGGTTCTTTTTGATTGTATATTTTTATTGAGATCTGTACCTTGATTAAACTTTGAAAACATACAACATAGGTACTAAGTTAGCCTGGAACAGTGTTTGTTAGAGCAGTAAGACTGTGCTATTTTCTGGGTCTGTAGATTGTTAAGGTGCAAAGATGGTCTTTATAGAGTGACTTGCTCTTCCTGTCAGGTATGGGAGATTAGGGAGAGTTCCATGTTACTGATGATTATGGTTGCAGGAGGTGTGTTTGGTTGCGAATCCAATCGGATTGCATGGATTTGTTGGAGCGGCAGTTAGAGACAATGAGAAATTTATAGCAGCTAGGGGGTGTGATGAATGGAAATTGCAGGAAGGGAGATAAACTGAAGATACAGTCGGCTAAATGGCTGTCCTCCAGGAAAGGTAGGCTTGGGAGGCAATTAGTGCAAGATTATCCCCATCTCAAACAAGTATGCTGTTTTGGAAAATGTAGGGGGTGATGGACTCTCAGGGCAATGTAGCACTAACAGCTAGGTTTCTTGTATTGAGACTAGCTCTACTGTAACGAGGGGTATGCCAGGTTCCAAGGGATCTATAGGAGGACTCTCTAGTCAGGGACACAGACAGACATTTCTGCAGCTGATGACGAGACATCAGAATGGTGTGTTGCCTCCTTGGTGCCAGGATCAAGGATATCTCAGAGAGGGTGCAGGATATTTTGAAAGGGGAGAGGGACCAGCAGGAGGTTGTTGTACACATTGGAACTAACAACACAAGCAAAGACAAGGACGAGATTCTGAGGAGACAAGATAGGATGTTAGGCAGGAATTTGAAAGGAAGTCTTTGAGGGTAGTAATATTTGGATTGCTCCCAGTGCCACAAGCTAGTGAAGGTAGGAATAGGAGTATAAGCAAATGAATGTGTGGCTGAGGAGCTGGTGCAGGGGAGAAGGACTCCCATTTTTGGATCATTGGAATGTGTTCTGGGGTAGAAGTGACCTGCATAAAACGGATGGATTGCATCTGGATCAGAAGGGGACTAATATACTGGCAGAGAGATTTGCTAGAGCTGCTCAGGAGGATTTAAGCTAGTAAGGGGGGAGGGTGGGACCAGGGAGATGTTGAGAAAAGGGAGATCAGTCTGACACTGATGCAGCTGGGAAGACGAGTAAGTCAAACAGTCAAGACAGGCAAGAACAAAGCAGAGAATGAAGTAGGACTGATAAATTAAACTGCATTTATTCCAATGCAAGAGGCCTGACAGGTAAGGCAGATGAACTCAGGGTGTGGTTGGGCACATGGGACTGGGGAATCATAGTTATTACAGAGATGTGGCTCAGCGATGGGCAGGACTGGCAGCTTAATGTTCCAGGGTATAGATGCTACAGGAAGGATGAGAGAGCAAGAGAGGAGAGGGAGTGTGTTTTTGATTAACGATGACATTACTGCTGTACTTAGGTAGGATACTCCTGGGAATACATCCAGGGAAGTTATTTGGGTGGAACTGAGAAACGAGAAAGGGATGATCACCTTGTTGGGATTGTACTATAGACCCCCAATTAGTCAGAGGGAAATTGAGAAACAAATTTGCAAGGAGGTCTCAGTTATCTGTGAAATAATTGGGTGGTTATGGTAAGGGAATTTAATATTTCAAACATAGACTGGGATTGCCATATTGTTAAGGGCTTGGATGGAGAGGAATTTGTTAAGTGTGGACAGGAAAAATTTTCAGATTCAATAAATGGATGTACCCACGAGAGAAGGTGCAAAACTTGACCTATTCTCGGGAAATAAGGCTGGGCAGGTGACTGAGGTATGAGCAGGGAGCACTTTGGGGCCGGCGACCATAATTCTATTAGTTTTAACATAGTGCTGGAAAAGAATAAATCGGATCTAAAGGTTAAAGTTCTTAATTGGAGGAAGGTCAATTTTGACAGCATTAGGCAAGAACTTTCAAAAGTTGATTGGGGGCAGATGTTCAAAGGTAAAGGGACAGCTGCGAAATGGGAAGCCTTCAAAAATGACAGAAGAAGAGTCCAGAGAGAGTATGTTCCTGTTAGGGTGAACAGCAAGGCTGGTAGGTGTAGGGAATGCTGAATGAGTAGAGAAACTGAGGTTTTGGTCATAAAAAGAAGGAAGCATATGTCAGGTATAGACAGCAGGGCTCAAGGGAATCCCTAGAAGAGTATTAAGGCAGAAAGTGTATACTTAAGAGGGAAATCAGGAGGGCAGAAAGAGGATATGAAATAGCTTTGGCAAGTAGAGTTAAGGAGAATCCAAAGGGAATTAAGGACAAAATGGTAACTAGAGAGAGAATTGGGCCCCTTAAAGATCACCTATGTGTGGAACCGTGGGAGATGGGGGAGATCTGAAATGCATATTTTCCACCAGTGTTTATTTTGAGAAGGATATGGAAGTTAGAGAACGTAGGGAAATAAATAGTGACATCTTGAAAAATGCCCATATTACAGAGGAGGAGGTGCTGGATGTCTTAAAATGCATACAGGTGGATAAATCCCTAGGACCTGATGAGGTGTACCCTAGAACTCTGTGGGAAGCTAGGGAAGTGAGTGCTGGGCCCCTTTCTGACATATTTGTATCATTGATAGGCACAGATGAAGTGCTAGAAGACTGGAGGTTGGCTAATGTGGTGCCATTATTGAAGAAAGGAAGTAAGGAAAAGCCAGGGAACTATAGACTGATGAGCCTGACATTGCTGGTGGGCAAGTTGTTGGAGTGAATCCTGAGGGACAGGACTTAAATGTATTTGGAAAAACAATGTCTGATTATGGATAGTCAACATAGCTTTGTGTGTGGGAAATCATGTCTCTCTAAGTTGATTGAGTTTTTTGAAGAAGTAATGAACAGGGTTGATGATGGCAGAGAAGTGGATGTGATCTATATGGACTTTGGGAAAGCGTTCAAGATGGTTCTTCATGGTAGACTGGTTAGCAAGGTTAGATCACACAGAATACAGGGAGAACTAGCTACTTGGCTACACAACTTACTCAAAGGTAGAAGACAGAGGGTGGCAGTGCAGGATTGCTTTTCAGCCTGGACAATCACTCTTTCTCCCCACACACTGTCCTCTGCCATGAGCTAATCTGTCTGGGTCCAAAAAGATTACAATTCTAGTTGCAACAGCCCTTTGGCTCTCGAATTACCGAGTAAAATATACAGCGTCTTAGAATTCGAGGAGGTTTAGACTGGTACAGGTCCTTGCACATACTGTAACCTAGCAGAAGCAGAAAGTGGTAAGTGTGACTGAGCTCCGAGGTGTCATCCTGAAGGAGTGTGTGAGCTGCCCTGAAAGCAGCCAGGATGATGTGGAAAGGTTAGTGGATGGAGGTTGGAAGAGGACAGTGGCTATGGAGCATCCGGGGAAATGGTGATGATAGTGAAGCTGGATGAAGGCCCAGAGAAACAAGTAGCAAGCTGTAGAGTCAGGCAAACCTCCATCAATCATGGTGGGAATTGGCATGCTCTAGTTTCTCAGGGAGGGAGGGAAGAAGAGGGAGCTGTGTAGAAATGAAATGAGAGACAACAAGGTGCAGAGCTGGATGAACACAGCAGGCCAAGCAGCATCATAGGAGCAGGAAGGCTGACATTTCAGGCCTGATGAAGGGTCTAGGCCCGAAACGTCAGCCTTACTGCTCCTAT
>NW_025980173.1:0-5790 GCF_021869965.1 Rhincodon typus | reverse complement strand
CTTTTCTGAAGAAGGGTCTAGGCCTGAAACGTCAGCCTTCCTGCTCCTCTGATGCTGCTTGGCCTGCTGTGTTCATCCAGCTCTACACCTTGTTACCTCAGGAGAAATAAATGCTGGCTTTGTGCAATTATGTAGGATGGGTGATAGCCTGTTGAATCAGTGGAAATAAACACAGGAGAGTAGTTGAACTGTTTGCCAGTTCTTGAAGAATTGTTTTATACCATCGTACAAAATCAAGATTTATCCACAGAAGTTTAAAGATCACATTCTCCCATTCTTCAGACGTAGCTAAATTGCATGTAAGGTAATTGTCCCAATGGTTTGAGATAAGTAAATGGCTGACTTTGGTGATGTCACAACTGCAGAGCATGCACCTCCTGCACATGTGGTTGTGGTATCAACATTTCTGAAATCTAACCGTTTCAATGAGTGGATGTGTTTCTTGTGCAGGAAGTGTTAAACCTAGTACATGGCTGAGGGATATACCTTTACCGCACAGAACCTTTTCTAGTGTGCAGTAGAGCGGGAAGGAAGGAGTCTGTCAGGTTGGACAGTGAGGTGCTAAATCTCATGAGGAACAAGACAGAGCCTGACTGGCTGTTTCTTGCACTAGCCATTGTCTGGAGAACTATGTGGCAAAGGCTTGCTAAAAGAACACACGGCTGGGAGAAGGCAATGCAATGTTTCAGGCTGATGGAGGGAGTAGACAAATGGGGAGAGGACTGCTTCCCCAACTGCAGGCTACAAGAAGCAGAGGCAGTGACCAGTGAGCCTGAGAGGGTGGCTGAGTGAGTAACATAGCCACATACAGGCACAAACCAGGGCTGGCAGGCATGCACATCAATGATATCAGTGGAGAGAGAGTCAGACTGCATATCTGCTGACAGACAGTATGAGACATGTGTAATTGTTCACAGCACCTAACCAATCCATGTTGGGGCCCATTGTGTAGATAAAAACAAAATGATATGTCGTACTGGCTAATGCAGAATTGGAAGATCCCATGTCTGATCTTAGTTATCTGACATTAACTACATTAGGTTTGCAGATGTTAGGTTTGCAACTCAGAGTCAAATAATTTGCTAGAGTTTAATATCTGGGTTATCATGGACTCCAGTAAGGTGTTCGGAGAGGTTCCTCATAGTAGACTGGTTAACAACGTTAGATCACATGGAATGCAGGGAGAACTAAGTATTTGGATACAAAACTGGCTCATAGATAGAGGGTGGTGGTTGAGGGGTGCTTTTCAGACTGGAGACTTGTGACCAGCGGTGTGCCACAAGGATCGGTGCTGGGTCTGCTGCTTTTTGTCATTTATATAAATAAATTGGATGTGAACACAGGAGGTATCCATAGAATCCCTACAGTGTGGAAACAGGCCCTTCGGCCCAACAAGTCCACACCAACCCTGGAAGCATCCCACCCTGACCCATCCCCCTATAACCCACCTAATCTACACACCCCTGAACACTTTAGGCAATTTAGCATGGCCAATCCACCTAGCCTGCACATCTTTGGACTGTGGGAGGAAACCGGAGCACCCAATGGAAACCACACAGACATGGGGAGAACGTGCAAATTCCACACAGACAGTCGCCCAGGGTGGAATCGAACTTGGGTCCCTGGCGCTGTGAGGCAGCAGTGCTAACCACCGTGCTGCCCCTGGTATTTTTAGTAAGTTTATAGATGACATGAAAATTGGAGGTGTAGTAGACAGCAAAGAAGGTTACATTAGAGGACAACAGGATCTTGATCAGATGGGCCAATGGAGCGAGGAGTGGCAGATGGAGTTTAATTTAGATAAATGTGGGGTGCGCATTTTGGAAAGGCAAATCAGGGCAGGTCTTATACACTTCATGATAAGGTCCTGGAGACTGTTACTGAATGAAGAGACCTTGGGGTGCAGCTTCATAGTTCCTTGAAAGTGCAGTCACAGGTAGATAGGATAATGAAGAAGGCATTTGGTATGCTTGCCTTTATTGGTCAGTGCATTGACTATAGGAATTGGGAGGTCATGTATTGGCTGTACAGGACATTGGTTAGGCCACTTTTGGAATACTGCATTCAATTCTGGTCTCTCTGCTATAGGAAAAATGTTGTTAAACCAGAAAGGGTTCAGAAAAGATTTACAAGGATGCCACCAGATTTGGAGGGTTTGAGCTTTAGGGAGAGGCTGAATAGACTGAGGCTTTTTTCCCTGGAGTGTCAGAGGCTGAGGGTTGACCTTACAGAGATTTATAAAATCATGAAGGGCATGGATGGGATGAATAGACAAGGTCTTTTACTGGGGATGGGGGAGTCCAAAAGTAGAGGGCACAGACTTAAGGTGAGGGGGAGAGATTTAAAAGGAAGCTAAGGGGCAACTTTCTTCACACAGGGAATGATGTGTGTATGGAATGAGCTGCCAGAGGAAATGGTGGAGGCTGGTACAATTACAACATCCAAAAGGCTTCTGAATGGGTAGAGGAATAGGAAGTGTTTAGAGGGATGTGGGCCAAATGGGACTAGATTTATTTAGGATATCTGGTCGGCACGGATGAGTTGGACTGAAGGGTCTGTTCCTGTGCTGCGTATGTCTATGACCCTATGTGCTGATTTTGTTTCAGATCTCCAGCATCTGCAGTTCTTTGTTTTATGTTATCATATGTAGTGCTCCTTTCAGACTATGTGTCGGTGAGTTTGTTTTTTTTAATTGAGTTAGCTTTGTTGTCACATGTACTCAAATGCATACAGTAAAAAGTTTACAAGTCATGATGCACAGTAGACAAATAACCTGTTTGTGATCTACCAACAATGATGATTAGTAGATGAGTGTTCCATCAATACCTGTGGAACTATATGGAATTATACTACAGAAAGAAGTTATCACCAGCAGAAGTGGACAGGCAAAGATTATGGACATTACTTAGAGTGGGGGAAGCAAAAAAAAAGTGCCTCCTTCCCTTGCCAGTCCAGGGTTATATGGACAGGAATATATTTTGCTGTGATGCTTCCCATGGTCAGCCAGCCTATGCTCAACTTTCTTTGTTCACACATAATGAATCAGTGCAAAAGGGGTTAGGGTTAGGACTGTTTTCAAGGGAAAGGCCCCCATAGCGAATCATTGCATTCAGAAGTGAAGTATTTCACTGAAAAAAACTGGATATACTTAAAGAATACCCAATGTACTCAGTTTTGGGCTTTGGAATTTTTGCCGTGTATATATTAGCATTTGAATGTTTAACTTGCTCAGATGCAATTCTTTTATTCTTTATTTTATCAGAGACATTAGCCTATTGAAAGTAAATTGGTTGGCATCTCCACTAAAGCAACAATCAAGGGAATTAATACAGAAGCATTAATCATTTGTACACCAGTATTCACACAATATAACATTAAGACCTTGATCTGGTCTACTATTGATTGTCTAAATGCAAGAGTAGTGGATGTCTTTTGTTACATATTCCCACATTCAAGACTGTGAAAATTTAGAAGATGCAGAGCTATCATTTCCAGACACTCAATCGGTATAACAAAATTGTACTTAATGTGTGTGTATGTATACAATACATGTATATAATATACACACACAATACTTTTACAGCAATAGTAAATTCCAGATGAATTGAAAAATGTTTAACTTGTTAAATTGAGTTACACATTGTCAAAAAGGCTACCATTGACTGCATTCTGCTTACATTTAAATTGCCAATCAGCACTATTGTTGGAAAAAGGTTACAAAAAAAAGTAGAGAGGCAGGAGATATATGTTCATTTGCAAATTGTGTGCATGATAAGGTGAACATGAATGTGAATGATGGGGCAAACTAAAGGCACCAAACCCGACACAGTCATAGGGAGATACATATGCATCAGTAACTAAAGCAAAGAAAACCTGAATCTGATTGGTGCAGCCTCTTTCAATGAATGCAATACATTCTGGGTGTATGTCATCAGAATTTGTAAAAGCTTGTAAGTGCTGTGTTCTAATCACTTGCAGTTTAGCATTACTGTGGTTACCAACAGTTCAGTAAAGAGGCATTATACAAAATCAACATCTTTATCGGCAGCATTTCTGAGTTTTTGATCAGTTTATAGAATTCAAAAATCCAACTGCTAATGCTTACCAAAACGGTGCAGTGCATTTATTTCATGGCACTGTGCTGTCTTTTTCCAACAAAATGCTTTGTAAAAGTGGATCACCTCATTTTAATCCTATTCTCCTCATTTAGGTATACATGGTAGCAATGACTATGCAGCAAGGTCAGAAATCACACGACACCAGGTTATAGTCCAACAGGTTTATTTGAAAACACAAGCTTTCACAGCCTCTCTCCTTCTTCAGGTGTAGTGAGAGAGGCAATATCAGGCTCAGAATTTATAAATAAAAGCTCAAAGGGTCACACCATTGATGAGGATGTACTAAACAAACGTAAGATGCTGTTAAATCTTTAATGTTAGAAGGTTTTAATTGATTAATATGTATATGTAAATCCCTGAATTCCTTTGAAGTCACAGTGCTGAGAGAACTAAAGGTTTTATCAGTGTAAAGAAGAGGTGATATTTTAGGTCAGACAATGCATGTTAGGTGTGAGACCTTGTTTAGAATCTGTTTGTGTACACAACCCTCTCATGGTAACCTCTGTAAGACATGTCAGATCTTCGACATGGACATAATCATCACACTGTGGGGACACGACCCAACGTGTGCACGGCAGATACTCATGTGACTTGGCCGATGATGACTCAGCTGAGAGGTGACGTTGTAGAAGTTTACAACATCATGAGGGGCATGGATTGGGTGAATACCCAAGGTCTTTTCCCCCCAGGTAGGATAGTCCAAAACTAGAAGGCATAGGTTTAATGTGGGACGGGAAAGACTTAAAAGGGAACTAAGGAGTAACTTTTGCATGCAGAGGGCAGTCCATGTATGGAATGAATTGCCAGAGGAAGTGGTGGAGGCTGGTACAATTGTAACATTTAAAAGGCATCTGGATGGGTATATGAATAGGAAGGGTTTATGGGCCAAAAACAGGCAAATGGGACGGGATTAACTTAGGATATCTGGTCAGCATGGACGAGTTGGACCAAAGGGCCTGTTTCTGTGCTGTAAATCTCTACGACTGTATGTGAGGATAGGACCGATACAATTACTTCTTTCAACTGGAAGTAAACATATGTTAATACTGAAGATGAGACACTCAGGGAAAACAAGGTGTAGAGCTGGATGAACACAGCAGGCCAAGCAGCATCAGAGGAGCAGGAAAGCAACCTGATGTTATAGGAGAACCAGCCAATGGTATTTTAATGGTAAAAAGTGGCAAAACAATGAACCTATCTTCAACTTTTAACAAGTCAAACTTGCAGCCAAAGTGCCCACCCCTATCTATCTCCCCACTTCCAAGAATATATAAATATATAATATATATTTCATGCCACCAATGCCCCCACAGGGAACACAAAGTAATTAAACATCCAGAAAGATTACACTTAGATGGTTTTCAAAAAATTTCCATTTTCATTGTTTAAGAGGGGAAACACCTCAAAACCAAATAACAACTGGTGTGATTACTCCGTGGGTGGGAGGGTGGTGATGCAGTTTTACATGTATATTCAGCTTTACTTGTGCCAAGGGACAATTCTCTCCATTTACGCTAAGTATTGAAATCATAAAAGCGTCTCTGTTCTCACTGCTTCTTAATTTTAGCATTAAGGGACATGCAACCATCAAATACTCAGGGAAAACAAGGTGTAGAGCTGGATGAACACAGCAGGCCAAGCAGCATCAGAGGAGCAGGAAAGCTGATGTTTC
>NW_025980172.1:0-5790 GCF_021869965.1 Rhincodon typus | reverse complement strand
AATTGCCCGCAGTATTCCAAAAGTGGCCTAACCAATGTCCTGTACAGTCACAAGACGACCTCCCGATTCCTATACTCAATGTATTGACCAATAAAGACAAGGGTGCCAAACATAGAATATGGAACATAGAACAGTACAGCACAGTACAGGCCCTTTGGCCCATGATGTTGTGCTGAACTTTTACCCTAATCCTAAGGTCTATCTAACCTCCACCCCTACCTTATACTATCATCCATATGCCTATCTAATAGACGCTTAAATGCCCCTAATGAGGCCAACTCCACTACCCCCTCTGGCAATGCATTCCATGCCCCTACCACTCTCTGAGTAAAGAACCTACCTCTGATGTCTCCCCTATATCTACCTCCACTCACTTTAAAACTATGCCCCTCATAATAGCTACCTCCACCCTAGGAAAAAGTCTCCGGCTGTCTACTCTATCTATACCTCTGATCATTTTGTACACCTCTATCAAGTCACCTCTCATCCTTCGTCGTTCTAAAGAGAAAAGTCCTAGCTCTCTCAACCTTTCCTCGTAAGACCGTCCCTCCATTCCAGGCAACGTCCTGGTAAATCTCCTCTGCACCTTTTCCAACGCTTCCACATCTTTCCTGTAATGAGGCGACCAGAACAGGACACAATACTCCAGATGTGGCCGAACCAGGCTTTTGTATAGCTGGAGCATAACTTCACGGCTCTTGAACTCAATCGCTCTATTAATGAAAGCTAACACACATACGCCTTCTTAACAACTCTATCCATCTGGGTGGCAGCTTTCAGGGAACTGTGAACATGAACTCAAAGATCCCTCTGCTCCTCCACACTGCCAAGAATCTTTCCGTTAACCCTGTATTCTGCTTTCAAGTTTGTCCTTCCAAAATGAATCACCTCACACTTTTCAGGGTTAAACCAATTGTGTATCATCCACAAACATGGGCAGATTTGGAGAGAAACTGGAAACATAAATCCAAATTAGGGAAGTTATGGTGATCAAAGAATGGGGAAAATGCAACAGAGGAAGAAAATTAATGTGCAAAATTAAATAAAGAAAATGACAGGAAGGGACACAATGCAAATACAACCGCAAATCAGCAGATAACATGAGAGGTTACAAAAATAACAAAATGACAAAACATAATGACAAAACACACATTCCCCATTACCAGGTCCAAGATCAAAACAAAGCAGATGAACGAGTTGTACGAATTGGGATTTGTGGTAAGTGCAGTCTAGTTGCTGTAACTGAGACATGGCTGTAGGATAACCCAGATTAGGATGTGAATACTGAAGGGAATGTCACGCTTAGGATGGACAAGCAGCTAGGAAAGGGTAGAGGAATGGTTCTGTTAATAAAAGATAATAATAGCACAATAGAGAGGGATTACTTAAAATGCAGGAAACCAGGACATAGAAGCAGTCTGGGTAGTGATAAGGAATTGTAAAGGCAAGAGGTCACTTGTGGGAGTTGGGTACAGAGTCCCTAACTGTAACCATATAGTAGGACAGGGTATCAATGAAGAAATAATTGGAGCTTGTCACAAGGGTGCAGCAATGATCATCAGGGATTTTAACCTCCATATAGACTGGAATAATCAGAGAGGAGAAAGTAGTCCAGATGAAGAATTCATTGAATGTTTTCAGGGCATTTTCTTCAACCAGCATGTTTTGGCACCAACCAGAGAATGGGCTCCATTAGACCTGCTTTTGACCAATGGAATTAAATTCATTACTCACCTCATGGTGAAAGCACCCTAGGTGGCAGTGACAATAATATGATTGAATTTTGCATGCAGTTTAAAGGAGAAAAATATGGGTCCAAGACCGCATTTTTAAAAAAAAGTAAAACAAGAGCAGTTATGAGGGTAAAGAAGCAAAGCTATCAAAATTGGACTACTGTTCAGATAAGGAATAGGTCAGTAGAGATGCAGTGGCAAATATTAAAGAGGATATTTCAGAAAGCGCAAGATAGATATATTCCAACAAATAAGAATTTGGACCCGCCATCTGTGCCTAAGTAAAAAAGGTCAAAGCTAGTATCAAACTCAAAGAAAATATATACAATTTTGCACAGATAAGTAGCAGGTCAGAAGAATAGAAAGAATATAAAAAACAGCAAAGTATCATTAAAAGATTAATAAGGGGGGAGAAATTAGAGTATGAGCAAAAGTTAGTCAAATGTATTAAAAACAGATAGGAAAAGTTTCTTCAGGTAAGTTATCAAAATGATTTTACTGTGAGAGTGTTGGTTCTATAAAATGTGCCTGAGGAATTTGTATTGGAGACTAAAGAGAAGGCAGATGAATTGAACAAATATTTTTATCAGTTTTCAGCAGAGAGATTACAAGTAGCATCCTGGAAATATCTGTAAATCAGGAATTGAAAGGGAAGGAGAAACTCAAGAAAATTTATAATTGCCAAGGAGCAGTACTGAGCAAATTGTTGGAACTGCGAGTTGACGAGTTCCCAGATCTTGATGGATTTCATCCAAGAGTCTTAACAGAAGTAGCCAATGAGATAGCGATGTGTTGACTTAATTTTCTAAGACTCATTTAGTTCGGGAAAGGTTCTTTTTTTAACCTTGGAAAATAGCTAATGTAATTCCTTTATTCAAAAATGGAGATAAGCAGAAAGCAGGAAATTATAAGTCACTTAGCTTAACATCCATCATAAGGAAAATGTTGGAAGCTGTCGTTAAAGACATTATAATAGGATAGGTTCAAGGTAATCAGGCAGAATCAACATGGTTTTGTTGTAGGGAAATCACATTAAACTAATTTATTGGAATTCTCTGAAGTAGTAAGTTGTGTTGCAGATGAAAGGGAACCTGTGGACATACTATACTTGAATTTCAAGAAGGCATTTGATAAGATGCAACATCAGAGACTATTGCAGAAAATAAAAGATCATGGTGTAGGGGATAACATACTGACACATCTAGAAGATTGGCTGGCTAACAGGAAGCCGAGAGTAGAAATAAATGAGTCTTCTTCAGACTGGCAGGATGTCAAGATTCATGTGACATGGGGTCAGTGCTGGAGCATCAACTATTTGAAGTTTTATTTTCATGATTTGGATGAAAGGACTGAAGGTATGGTAGCTAAATTTGCTGATGACACAAAGATAGGAAAATGAGTTGTGAAGAGGACAGAAGAGATTAATGTGTAAACTTAAAGCACGTGGGATTTTGGGGAAATTTATTGAGATGCATAGAAAACTGTTTGGCAGACAGGAAACAGTGGGAATGAATGGCAGGCAGAGACCAGGTTGTACCATGGGGATCAGTGCTAGGACAACAGCTTTTGCAATAAATATTAATGGTTTAGATGAAGGAACTAAATCTAATATCTCCAAATTTCTAAATAACACAAAGCTGAGAAGGAAGGTGAGTTGTGATGAGATTGCAGAGATGCAAGCATAGAATGTTTCAAGGATGTAGTTGAGATTTTGTGTGTCCAGGTTTGAGATGTGAACATCACAGCCAATGTTAGCACTTATTGTCCACCCTCATTTGCCCTTCAGAAAGTGATGATGAGCTGCTTTCTTGAACTGCTGCGGTCCTAGTGATAAAGGTGCTCCCACATTGTTTTAAGGGAGGAAATTAATGTTTTTGAACCCACCGATAGTTTTAAGGGAGGAAGTTCCAGTTTTTGAACCATTATTAGTGAAGAAATGGTCTGTATATTTGCAAGTCAGGATGCTGTGTGACTTTGACAGGGAGCTTGCATGTGCATAAAACAAAATAAAATAGAACAGGAGTAGGCAATTTGGTCCCTTGAGCCTCCTCCACCACTCAATAGGATCATGGCTGATCCAACATTCCTCACATCCACTTTCTTGCTCTTTCCCCATCACTTTTGATTCTCCTACTGACCAAGAGTCTATTTCAGCCTTAAATATACACAAGGAATCTGCCTTCACAGCTCTCTGTGATAAGAAGTTCCAAAGACACTCAAGCCTCTGAGAGTAGAAATTCCTCCTCATCTAAGTCTTAAGTTGGCATCCCTTTATTCTGAAACTATGCCCTCTGATCCTTGACTCTCCCATGAAGGGAAACATCCTCTCAGCATTTACCTTGTCAAGCCCCCTAACAATCCTGTATGTTTCAATGAGATCATCCCTCATTCTTCTAAATAAAAACCGAAAGAATTGCGGATGCTGTAAATCAGGAACAAAAACAAAGTTGCTGGAAAAGCTGAACTGAGGTCTGAGGAAGGATCACTGGACCTGAAATGTTAACTCTGTTTTTTCCTTCACAGATGCTGCCAGACCTGCTGAGCTTTTCCAGAAACTTTGCTTTTGTTCCTCATTCTTCTAAACTGTCTAAGTTTTGCTTATAAGGAAATCCCTCCATACAAGGGATCATCCCAGAGAACCTTCACTGAACTGCCTCTAATGAAATAATATTTCTCCTTCAACAAGGGGACCAAAGTTGCTCACTGTGCTCCAGAAGTGGCACTACTAGAAGCTTGTACATTTGCAATCAGACTTCCCGACTCTTGTACTCCAAACCTTTAAATAAGGATCAACATTCCATTAGACCTCCTGATTCCCTGCTGCAACTGTGCTGTTTTTTCCTCCATTTAAATAGTACTCTGTTCTTCTGTTCTCCTTTCCAAAATGAAACAACTTCTCATTTTCACACATTTTACTCCATTTGCCATGTTTTGCCTATTTACTCAACTTATCAACATCTCTCTGTGAACTGTTTGTATTCCTCTCACAAGTTGTCTTTCCACCTATTTTTAGGTTGTCTGCCAAATTGGCTACAGTACAATTTGCTTTCTTTCTGCAAGTCATTGATACATATTGTAAACAGTTGATATCCTGCACTGATCCATGTGAACCATGCTAGTTACAGTTGCCAACCTGTGAAAGAACCCTTGACCCGCATTCTCTATTTCCTGCCCATTAGTCAATTTTCTATATCCATGTCAATATACTACCTCGAAAACCTTGTTCCTTGTTCCCCATAACTATCTCCTTAGATTCATTTTCTGAGGAGCCTGTATTCACTTTGACCTCTCTCTTCCTCTTTCTATATTTAAAGAAGCTCTCTATGTCAGTTTTTATATTCCTCACTAGTTGTCCTTGCGATTTATTTTCTCTCTCTGTCATTTTTGTCTTCCTTTGCTGGATTCTGAATTTTTCTCAGTCTTTGCGGCTGTCACTGACTTTTGCCTCCTTATACGCCTTTTCTTCCAATTTTATACTTTCCTTAACTTCCTTGGTTAGCCCTGGTTGGTTCATCGCTCTCTTAGAACCTTTTCTCCTTCCTGGAATATATTGTTGCTGAGAGCCATGATTTCCTTCCTGCATGTCTGCCACAGATTGAGTACTGCTCTTTCCTGCTAATCTATCCACACAATCCACTTTAGCTAACTCTATCTCATTTCATTCTAATTCTCTTTAAGTAAAATACACTTTTTTCTGAGCCAAGTTTCTCACTCTCAAACTGAATATTAAATTCTTTTTGTGTTCTGAACACTACTTTTTAGGGAATCTTTTACTCTAAACTTTATTACTTTATTAAACCTGCCTCATTCCCCATTACCAGGTCCAAGATCTGCTCCCTCATTGACTCCATGTGTCTCCTGTCTTTGTTGTTGTAGATAGTAGAGACTATGAGGTTTAGAAGGTGCTGTTGAAAGAACCCTGGGGAGTTTCTGCAGTGCACCTTGTAGATTGTACACATTCTTGCCACTGTGTATTGGTTTTGGAGAGAGTGAGCAAATATGTTCGTGAATGGAGAACTGATCAAGTGGGTTGTTTTGTCTTGGATGGTGTTCACCT
>NW_025980171.1:3381-5790 GCF_021869965.1 Rhincodon typus | reverse complement strand
GCTGTTCACCTGGTTCAATCAGGGAGCCCTGGCTGACAGATAATAACAGGAGTGTCATACGTCCTGTTCACTCTGAGAGCTGGCTCAGTGTCAAGGGCTTTCCATGTGTAAATAAGGGGTGACTTGGTGATGGGATACTGGTCTCTGTGGAGTTATTTCTGTCATATGGAGATGTTTACTCACACAGTCTTTGGGGTTGGCACTCTTGAACAAAGTACATTTCAATTCTCCTTTAGCCTTGTTAATATTTGGAAGGAGAGACTTCCAAATTTCTTCTTACCCTGAATGCATGTCATCTCTTACTGCTCAAGGGTTAGGTTATATATTCAATTATATGTTTGGAATCTCTGGAGATCTCGTGGTAGTTGGATAAAATCTACCTGAAGTTTAATCCAGGCCAAATCGATATCGTAATGGCAAGGTACAAGATTTTGTAAATGATATCCTTCAATTTATGTCCTCAAAAACAGCAAAATAGTGGAGCAGGAAACAACATCAGAAATTACTGGAGAAACTCAGCAGGTCGGGCAGCATCTGTGGGAAGAAGACAGAGTTAACTTTTCAAGTTGGTGACCTTTCATCGCAACTGGAGTTTTGAGTCACTGGACTCGAAAACATTAACTCTGCTTTCTCGCTACAGATACTGCCAGACTTGCTGAGTTTCTCCAGTAATTTCTTTTTTTTTGTTTCAGATCTCCAGCATCAGCAGTTCTTTGTTGTATTTTCGTGGAGCTGGAAATCTGAAACAAACACAGAGAATTCAAAATACTCAGCAAATCTGGCAGCATCTGTGGAGAATGAAACAAGAGTTTATGCTTCAGGTTCAGTATGACTCTTCTTCTGAACTAAAAGAGGTTGTAAAAAGAGTTCTTTTATACAATTAACAGAGGCAGAGGAGAGGAAGGGGAAATCA
Organism: Rhincodon typus; assembly: GCF_021869965.1. Classification (NCBI taxonomy): domain Eukaryota; kingdom Metazoa; phylum Chordata; class Chondrichthyes; order Orectolobiformes; family Rhincodontidae; genus Rhincodon; species Rhincodon typus. The sequence goes on along the minus strand of NW_025980171.1, from coordinate 4,877 downwards.
GATGGTGTACAGGCCCAGTGCAAAAGGTAAAAGTGCTGTCGATGGCGGCGAAACACAAAAAGAGATGAAAATTGGATATAAACCAAGGTGTGAAAGGGAGCGAATAGGTCATTTCCAGTGATAGCAATGTAAATGAGACAAGGCTGTGGGGGTGCGTGGGGCGAGAGGGGTTGTAAGAAAAATGGAGAACAGACATCATGCAGTAAGTTTCTGACATTATTACATTCAATATTGAGTCCTAGAGGCTGTAAAATGCCGAAAGGGAAAATGAAGTATTTGTCCATGAGCTTGTGTTGTCCTTTGTTGAAACACGACAACAGGCACAGGACAGAAATGTTAGCGTGACAGCTAAAATGGCAGGCAACTCAGAAATCAGGGGTTTCATTGCTATGGACAGAGAAGAAGTTTTCCACAACGTGGTGACCTAACCTGCATTTGGTCTTGTCAATATAAAGGAGATCACATTGTCAGCAGCAAATGCAGTACGGTAGATAGAATGAAGTACAAGTGAAAAACTCTTTTACCTGTAAAGTGGATTTAGGGCTTTGTACAGTCGGGAGGAAGGAGGTGAATGGCAAGTGGAACAATCTCTGTGATTGTTTGGGAAGGCATCATGGTGGAATGAGGAAATGTAAGGCGTGATGGAGGAGCAGACCATGGTGTCACAGAGGGAATGGTTCCTCCAGAACACTTGACAATGGAGGGTAGGAAGATGTGTTTAGTGATGGACTCCTGCTGGAGATGACAGAAATGGCAGAGGATGATCCTTTGCATGTGGAAACTGGCAGGGTGGAAAGCAAGGACATGGGAATGCTATTGCTTTTCGAGGAGGGAGAGAAGTGCTGGAGATGGTTCAGATATGACTGAGGACCCTGCCAACCACAGCAGGGATGAAGCCACACTTGAGGAAAAAAGGAAGTGATGTTGGAGGCAGCCTGGTAGAAGGTGGTTATCATCAGAACATGTGTGACAGAGAGGGAGAAACAAGGGTGGAACCCCTGCAGGAATTGATGTGTAACTATGTATAGTTGAGGTAACTATGAGAAAGAGTCCTAGGTGGGGATTTGAGTAGGACTAGAACAAGGAGTGTTCCACATAGCCCACAAAGAGACAACTTAAGTACTTGATGGCTGGGGAAATGTTTCATAGAATCCCTACAGTGTGGAAACAGGCCCTTCGGCCCAACGAGTGCACACCAACCCTTGGAGCATCCCACCCACACCCATCCCCATCATCGACTGACCCCTGAACACAACAGGCAATTTAGCTTAGCCAATCCACTGAACCTGCACATCTTCGGACTGTGGGAGGAAACTGGAGTACCCAAAGGAAACCCACGCAGACACAGGGAGAATATACCAACTCCACACAGACAGTCGCCCAAGGGGGGAGTTGAACCTGGGTCCCTGGCACTATAAGGCAGCAGTGCTAACCACTGAGCCACACACAAAGGTGGCAATCAGGCTGAGGACAGTATTGGGTATGTTCATCCCCCC
>NW_025980171.1:2135-3183 GCF_021869965.1 Rhincodon typus | reverse complement strand
AAACTGGCGGGGTGGAAAGCAAGGACATGGGAATGCTATTGCTGTTCTCGGAGGGAGAGAAGTGCTGGATATGGGTCAGATACGACTGAGGACCCTGCCAACCACAGCAGGGATGAAGCCACACTTGAGAAAAAAAGGAAGTGATGTTGGAGGCAGCCTGGTAGAAGGTGGTTATCATCAGAACATGTGTGACAGAGAGGGAGAAACAAGAGTGGAACCCCTGCAGGAATTGATGTGTAACTATGTATAGTTGAGGTAACTATGAGAAAGAGTCCTAGGTGGGGATTTGAGTGGGACTCGAACAAGGAGTGTTCCACATAGCCCACAAAGAGACAACTTAAATACTTGATGGCTGGGAAAATGTTTCATAGAATCCCTACAGTGTGGAAACAGGCCCTTCGGCCCAATGAGTGCATACCAACCCACACCCATCCCCCTCCCCCTCATCGAATGACCTCTGAACACAACGGGCAATTTAGCCTAGCCAATCCACTGAACCTGCACATCTTCGGACTGTGGGAGGAAACTGGAGTACGCAAAGGAAACCCACGCAGACACAGGGAGAATATACAAACTCCACACAGACAGTCGCCCAAGTCGGGAGTTGAACCTGGGTCCCTGGCACTGTAAGGCAGCAGTGCTAACCACTGAGCCACACACAAAGGTGGCAATCAGGCTGAGGACAGTATTGGGTATGTTCATCCCCCCTACTTGTCCAGAGTTTTGTACATGGATTCCCTGCAGACCTGGTCTGGGATTTATCCACTTTATGTATTTTAAAACCTCCAGCACCTCCTCTGTAATATGAACTGTTTTCAAGACATCACTATTTATTTCCCCAAGTTCCCCAGCTTCCATGTTCTTCTCCATAGTAAATACTGATGTGAAATATTCATTTAGTATCTCACCCATCTCCTGCGGTTTCACACACAGATGGCCTTGTTGATCTTTAAAGGGCCCTTTTCTCTCCCTCGTTACTCTTTTGGCGATAATGTAGTTAAAGAATCTCTTTGGATTCTCCTTAACTCCTTGCCAAAGCTATTTCGTG
>NW_025980171.1:997-1361 GCF_021869965.1 Rhincodon typus | reverse complement strand
GCTTCCATGTCCTTCTCCATAGTAAATACTGATGTGAAATATTCATTTAGAATCTCACCCATCTCCTGCAGTTTCACACACAGATGGCCTTGTTGATCTTTAAAGGGCCTTATTCTCTCCCTCGTTACTCTTTTGGCCTTAATGTAGTTATAGAATCTCTTTGGATTCTCCTTAACTGTACTTGCCAAAGCTATTTCATGTCCCTTTTTTGCACTCCTGATTTCCCTCTTAATTATACACTGACTGCCCTTATGCTTGTCCAGGGATTCACTCAATCCCAGTTGTCTAAACCCGACATATACCTCGTTTTTCTCAACCAGACCTTCAATTTCGCTTTGTGGACTCCTCGACATCGGGGAAACCA
>NW_025980171.1:0-126 GCF_021869965.1 Rhincodon typus | reverse complement strand
CAGACCTTCAATTTCGCTTTGTGGACTCCTCGACATCGGGGAAACCATGCGGAGGCTTGGAGACCACTTTGTGGAACACCTACGCTCGGTTCGCGACAAACGACTGCACCTCCCAGTCGCGAACGA
>NW_025980170.1:0-5791 GCF_021869965.1 Rhincodon typus | reverse complement strand
CTACATCGGGGAAACCAAGCGGAGGCTCGGGGACCGCTTTGCAGGACACCTACGCTCGGTTCGCAATAAACAACTGCACCTCCCAGTCGCGAACCATTTCAACTCCACCTCCCATTCCTCAGACGACATGTCCATCCTGGGCCTCCTGCAGTGCCACAACGATGCCACCCGAAGGTTGCAGGAACAGCAACTCATATTCCGCTTGGGAACCCTGCAGCCCAATGGTATCAATGTGGATTTCACAAGCTTCAAAATCTCCCCTCCCCCTACCGCATCCCAAAACCAGTCCAGCTCATCCCTGCCTCCCTAACCTGTTCTTCCTCCCACCTATCCCCTCCTCCCACCTCAAGCCGCACCCCCATCTCCTGCCTCCTAACCTCATCCCGCCCCCTTGACCTGTCCGTCCTCCCTAGACTGACCTATCCCCTCCCTAACTCCCCATCTACACTCACCTTTACTGGCTCCAACCCCGCCTCTTCGACCTGTTTGTTTCCTGTCCACCTATCCTCTCCTCTATCCATCTTCTATCCGCCTCCCACTCTCTCCCTATTTATTTCAGAACCCCCTTCCCCTCCCCCATTTCTGATGAAGGGTCTAGGCCCGAAACGTCAGCCTTTCTGCTCCTCTGATGCTGCTTGGCCGGCTGTGTTCATCCAGCTCTGCACCTTGTTGTCTCGAGGTCAAAACATTGAATGTTTTCAAGAAGGAGTTTTGATAAATTTCATAAGGCTAACGGGCGTAGGGCAAAAGAGGAAGTTCAGGGCACTGAGTTGGATAATCAGCCATGATCATGTTGAAGAATAGAACTGGTTCAGAGGGCCAAATGGCCTATACCCGCGCTTATTTTCTACATTTCAATGTTATTGACATTGATAGGCGACATTATCAGAAATGTTTGTACTGCAACAGTGAAGTTGTGTGCCATTGCAATGTCCTGGAATCCATGTGACAGTAAACAGTTCCAACTGCTATTAGAAAATTCTTGTTGCAGTGATACACCCTGTTCACCCTGCTCATTACATAAAAATACATAGAACTGTGCAGCACAGGAGCAGGTTAAATACAAATTGGGTCTACTTTTATGCTTCACGTAAGCTTCACCCAGTTTACTCCATTTTAGCTTAACAACATATCTTTCTATTCCATTGTGTCCATTTTGCTTTCCTATTATTATCTCTATACTATTAGCCTCAATTACTCCATGTGTTAGTGAGTTTCATTTTCTTACTACTCTGAGTAAAGACGTTCATTTCATATTAGTTCAGAAATGACACCAAAACCACAATGTGCTGAGGTACATAAGAATGCAAAAAATCATTACACACATGATGACAGTCAGCACACAAAGCTAGCCAAAGAACATTGACAAAAAGTATTCCTTCCAGTGCTTTACACAATACAGATGATGTATACGTGGATATTAAGAAAAAAATTTATTGCATCTCCATTGACTAATAAACTTAATGGTTGAGATTTTACCCCCTGCCACCATAACCCCCTCTCCAAATACCTCTGTACTCTCTGTACATAAAATACAATGGATAGTTAACCCATGTCTTCTCACCATTAAATGATGGGTCGACAGCCATCAAAATTGTCAACCTGCCTGCCATTTCTAAAAAAAATTGAGCTGATTAGCAGGCCAACTAATCATCGTAGAATCCCTGCAGTGGGGAAACAGGCCCTTCAGCCCAACAAGTCCACACCGACCCTCAAAGAGCCATCCCCCTATAATCCACACATGCCCAGACACTACAGATAATTTAGCATGGCCAATCCACCTCACCTACACATCTTTGGACTGTGGGAGGAAACTGAAGTACCTGGAGGAAACCCATGCAGACACAAGGAGAATGTGCAAACTCCACACAGACAGTCACCTGAGGCTGGGATTGAACCCGGGTTCCTGGTGCTGTGAGGTAGTGGTGCTAAACACTGAGCCACCGTGCCACCCTAACTTAAATATGACACTGTCCACACTGTAATACAGTTGGTGTGGGCAGGTAGGAGGACAGCAAATCCTTTTTTAAAACAACTTTATTGTAAAAGTGATTAGACAGTGAGGTTCACATCAAGGGATGACTTGTTTGCATTGCAGGCTACACACCAAGATGTTACATTCCCCCCTCCCTGCCTGGCATCCAAAAGCAGCACGTTGCTGCCTTCTCTAGGCATTCTGATCTCTCTCCACCCAAATCCCCAAAATTAATTAATTTGGTCAAATTCTGAATAAGGGTCATCGAGTCAAAAATATTAACTTTGCTTTCTCTCCAAAGATCCCACTAGACCTGCTGAGTTTTTTCCAGCAATTGCTATTTATTGTTTCTGATTTCCAGCATCCACAGTTCTTTTGTATTTTTTTGTTTAGACTTTGATTAATACAGTCACTATGATGAAGGTGTGGATTAATTAAAGTTTAAGTGAAACTGAATGAACTCATTCTTTTAACTTCTGAGGCATTGCAGCCAGACACTCAAAACAAGAATGTGCCATTTGTTTAATTTTGAGCATTTGCAATACAATCCATAATCGAGTTTGCAAGGTGAGAAAGTTATAGGAATAGGTGAAACATTGCTTTTCCATCCCACTACATATTATTGTCTCTTACCCTCATGTAGTGATTGGAACCAGGCTGACCTCTTTGACCACAAGGTTGTTGATTAGGATTGTTAACCTGGGCTAATGAGGAAAGCCTTGGCTGACCAATATGGCCAGAAGATTAGAATCTTCCCAGTTCAGGCACCTGACTCCGAGCTGGCTGTCTCCAGCCAGTGGACTGTGCACAAGTGTATAAAGGGTGACTTGGTGATGGGATAATGGCCTTTATGCAGTTATTTCACTTCATTAGAGAGTAAAATCAGTTCTACTCAATTGCTTCCTAATGGGTCTGGTTAAAATAGCCTTCAAAGACTCTTAGCAATCTGAAATATCTGAATTAACAACAGCACCAAACATCCTCTGCGAACAGTAAATGAAAAGCTTTTAGATTTGTTCAACTGGTACTTCTTTTTGCAACAAAAACAGAAATTGCTGGCAAAACTCAGCCAGTCTGACAACATCTCTGAGAAATGAGCAGAGTTAATACATTCAGCCTGGTGACTCTTCATCAGAACTCTTCTTTCTCGTTGGTTTACAGACAGGAGAAATTAATGCTATGCATGATGCACTATTCATTGGTATTGTTGACCAACTACTTAAAGAAAATTAAATCAGGCAAATGATGAATACTAAAAGTGTAATTGTAGTTCACATTCCACAGTAATTATAAGTGACAGGTGATCTATCAAAGAATGATCGTTTCTGGATCATTTCTTCACCCTTACCAGGGACCTGATTCAAAAAGGATCTAAAACATAAATCACAAAGGTGTCATAGATCTGTACCCGAAACCTATTTTCATTCTCTAGAGCTAATAAACTATCAAATTGCATCACAGAAAACTAGGCAAGCTGTATTTAAAATTTCTGGTGGATCTTTACTTCTATTAGATTCATCAAATAAGGGGACATGTTCTGTAATCACACGGAGGAGGAAAAAGTGTTTCAACTCGGCCCATAGTGTCCAAAAGTGGTTAAGAATGGAAATAAAAATGGAAATTACACAAACTCAAACCACAACATTCTGTGATGACTTTATTCTGTTATGCAATATATTTTTCAGTGTATTTCTTGCCAATTGAAGTTTTAATTTCGATAAATTTTCATTAACTGTATCACAAATCATGAAACTTCACAAATAAAATCATCAAGGGATTTCTGCAGCTGTGAAATAACACGTTGTAAAATACCAAGGACAGACATCTGGGGAACAAAATTACTTCACAAATTACAACGTTCTATTATTAAAAGTTTCATGACTATGTGGCTGATATATTTATTATTTCAAAGAGCTTCCAGCTCTCCTGATTGGCTCACGTTAATCATGTTTTGCTTTGGATCAGAGATATCCAGAAAACCAGACAAAGCAATCTTGTTGACTTTTCATTTATAGTTTATTTGCTGTACACAAGTAATTAAAGTGGAGAGAACGTTATAGCCTCAGCTATATTTAACTACTTTAATGTTTTTTCAAGCACATGGTCCGAAAAGCTGGAAAACAGAATATTATAGTGACAAGGTTACAAATAGACAGCACACAGTACCATCAAGAGTAGGAGCTGTGAACCAGAATCAGAATCCAAGAGAAGAGGCATGGAAGGGGCTTACAAAAGAAGGAAGATTTCTGAATAGGTTCTGAAGAAGAGTCATACCGCACTCAAAACATAACTTTCTCGCTTCACAGATGCTGCCAGAAAAGTTGAGTTTCTCAAGTAAGCTCTCTGTTTGTATGTGAAGGAAGACATGCATTCTACAAAATAAACTGATGGATATCAATTTCAATATACCAAACATTTCTCTTTGATACCAGTAAGAGATGGAAGAGTTCAATCCATGAACAAGTCAGAAGAAGATCAGCTCAGATTCTGTTAGAATCCAAAACTGGTTAAGCTGTGTAGTTTTGATCTGACTACTGCCACTAAAAGTACTGAGACAAACAATTCAGGACAATTACAGTTGATTAGGAGAAATGGAAATAATCAATAATAAATTAATTAATTGGATGAAGCCTTTATCCAGCTCAAATTTGATTCTCATATTTTATCACATCACCAAAAGTTCTTACTAAACTAATTCCATGTATTCATGTAGAGATTCTGTATTATTCTGCCTTATACTTGTTGTCTTTGACACTTGAAGGGAAAATGGCTATATATATATATATAAATTTCTGCAAGGGCCATTGGTCTAAATGTGATCTGCATAAGACGTTGAAACAAAAAAAACAGAAATTGCTGGAGAAACTCAGCAGGTCTGGTGGCATCTATGGAGAGAAAACAGCATAACCATTTCAAATCCAATGACCCTTCTTCAGTTCTATTGAGTTTCTCCAGCAATTTCTGCGTTTGCTTGTTTCAGATCTCCAGCTTGTACAGTTCTTTGTTTTAGATGTATAAAACTTGATCTGCATATATGTAGAAGAGATACATCATGTTTCACTCAGAGATAGTCATATGTTAATGACTAACATTAATTCACCCTTATATTCAAATGCCCATCTGACCATCCTTCTTCAGTGGAACAATCATATGCGTCTCTGGGTCATTTTCCCTACGGGTTCAAAAAGCTCTCATGCACGTAACTTGTTGAGCTAAACCTTCAGGTAAAAAACCTTATCGCATGAGTAAAGCTGTTACTACAGCCATCCAACAACAGCAAACATTAATTAATTATTTTCAACATCACGACAATGAAATGCTCAAAAATCAAAGATAATGCAGAAATTGAAGTTGAGAAAATGTAAAGATAGTTTTTATCATTTTCACTATGAAGATAATTACATGTTGTGCAATATCTGTTGAACAATCAATATTTTCAGTCCAATAAGAATCTTTCATAGTATAATTTTAATGGGGATTCAAGAAGAGAGATGCCTTTGGGTGTACCTACAAACCCCTGAAAGAGGCAGGCCAAATTAATGAAGCAGTTAACTTTATAAATAAGTGCATAGAGTAGAAAGGCCAGAAAATTATGCTAACTTCACATAAATACTACAGAGCAACCTTAGCTGGAATATTTTGTTCATTTCTGAACAACACACTTCAGGAAAGGGGTTAAAATTGTTTCAGAGATAGTAGGAACTGCAGATGCTGGAGAATCTGAGATAACAAGGTGTAGAGCTGGATGAACACAGCAGGCCAAGCAGCATCAGAGGAGCAAGAAGGCTGATGTTTCGGGCCTAGACCCTTCTTCAG
>NW_025980169.1:0-5791 GCF_021869965.1 Rhincodon typus | reverse complement strand
GCCTCTCCTCCATACATCTCCCCCCATCTGTCGCCTCCCCATATTTCATCCCAATCCCCATCTCCCACCACCTCACACCTCATCTCCCATTCCTCACCCCCCCTGAGCTTACGCCCCCGCCCCCCCCCCCCCTCCCCCCCCCCCCCCTCCCCTCCAATTTCCATCTGTCAGGCCCTCCCGCACTTTCCATCTCCTCCGGTCTGCCCCCGTCATCCTCATCTCTTCCTGCCTGCCCCCCAACTCCTCATATTTCCCCTGCTCCACTACTGCCCAGATCTGTTTCCCCACCCACCACCACCCATACCTCTTCTCTAGCCCCCACACCCTCCCTTCCTCATATCTTTCCTCATTTCACCAAGAAGTCTCTGTGACCTTTACTGTTCTTTTAAATTTCTCTTTGACGTAAAATTTTTAGTTTTCTGTCAGCATCTGAAACTTTGGGTAAGAAAATTTCAGATTTTCACTTCGCCAACTCATGCCTCTTGACAATTACTGCTGACAGCCTGACTAATTCTGATTCTGTCCCTTGTACCGCACCCTTTCCTGATCTTCCTCTGGCTCTTGTCTATCTTTTGGTGTCCAAAATCAAATGACTGACCCCAAAGCATTGTCTTTTATTATTTCATTGGACTGGGTCATTACTGACATTCACTGCTCTTGAACTGAGCAGTTTTCTAGGCCATTTCAGAGGACAGCTAAGAGTCAACCACAGTGCTTTGTGGTCGAGTCAAAAGTAGGCCAGACCAGGTAAAGGCCCATATCAGTGCCTTACTGGACCAGATGGATATTTATGACAATCTGTTTTGGTGACATGGTTTCCATTAGACTAACTTTCAATTCAAGTTTGTTTTTATTGACTTCCAACCATAGCAAATAATGAAATTTGATTTGAACCCTTGTCCATACAAAGTTAGGCTGGTACTCTGGACGACTGGTCTAGTGACATTACAGCAACTACTGCAACACCGTCACTACTTGTGCAATTCACTGAAGGGCACTCATTTGTGTTTCTAGGTGTCTGTTCAATTTATAGCCATCCTACCCTCATACAGCATTCAGCCTGTCTTTGGAACGTGGTCACTAGCCCTGGATCAGGACCAATCTGATTCTCCATAATGCTACTCCTCACATCCCCACACACACTGCCTTTTCTGACTGGACAATGTGAAAAACCACACGACACCAGGTTATTGTTCAACAGGTTTATTTGATGTTGTGAGGTTTTTGATCTTGTCCACCCTAGTCCAACTCCGGCACCTCTACGTCATTTCTAACTGGAGCTGAGGTGTTAAAGTGATGAACTAGAATCTCTAGTGCTGTGCCAGCAGCTCCGTTCATTGATCTCTAATTCATCCATCAAGAGGATGCTGTCACTGTCCCAGATTTGACACACTCCTTTCTCCTTGATCCTTCTTCTCAAGGTCTCTGTTGAACCATTTTATTAAAGCAGGGTATAATCACTAACAGGCGATACTTAGTTCTGTGGATCTGGCAATTATTGTTTGAGCTGCAATCAGATTTTGACGTGCTTCCTGTGACTCTCTGCAATTTGAACATAAAATCAAACGAGGGTCTTGTCAGAATCTAATTTAGTAAAAGAAATGTAATTTCAACGCAGTAATTTAACTGAGGTTGTGTGGGTCCAGTTATGATATATCTTCATTTAAATCCAGTGATCTTAGAGTGGCATACTCTTTTGTTAAGTTCACAAAGTCAAGCACTGCTTGTGGCAGTGTTCTTGGTGTTGTTTGCACAGAAGGTGTCATTGAGGAATACCATATTAACTGAAGCTACTATCCAGAGCACAGAATCATTAGTGCCTAAAAAGCATTAATCAAATTGATGAATTAATCAACACTTGGAAAGGCAGGGATAGTCAGCATGGATTTATTAGAGGGAGATCTTGTCTAATTAATTTAGTTGAGCTTTTTGAAAATGTGATTAAATATATTGATGAGGGTAGTATAGTTAATGTGGTTTACATGGACTTTGGTAAGCCTTTTGACAAGATCCCACATGGAAGGCTGGTCCAAAAGGTGGGAACCCATGGGATCCAAGGCAAGTTGGCAAACTGGACCCAAAATTGGCTTGCAAAAAGGAGGCAAAGGGTGATGGTGAAGGGTTGTTTTTGTGATTGGAAACCTGTGACCAGTAGCGTACCACAGAGACGGGTGCTGGGGCCCTTGCTGTTTGTGTTATACATCATTGACTTGGATTTGAATGTAAATTGTTTAATTAATAAGTTTGCAGATGACACAAAAATTGGTGGCATTGATAGTGAGGAGGATGGTCTCAAGCCAAAAGCTGATATTGATCAGCTGCTAAATTGGGCATAATAATGGCAGATGGAATTTGGTCCTGATGAGTTTGAGGCGATGCATTTTGGGACATCTGATAATGGAAGGATTTACATAGGATTAGTGGTGTTTATTAGTCGACATAGATATGATGGTGTGAAGGACCTGTTTCTTTGCTATGTGACTATGACTCACTCCAGCTTTAGATAAATTTCAGCTTCTGCAATTTCCCTTCCAAGCTAAACACTGTCCTTTCTTGGAATCATATCACCTTTCCTTCACTGTTGGTGGGTAAAAATCCTGGAATACCCTACTTTACAGCACTGAGTGTACCTACATGCCAAAGACTGCAGCGATACAAGAGGGCAGTGCACCCCCTCCTTCTCAAGGACAGTTAGGGATGGGCAATAAATCTTGCAGCCAGGGGAGCATGGAGGACTTAATGGTACAGATTTGGAGCCTTCATCAAACTTAGTTTGATGACACATCCACATTAGAAGTACTAACTTATCCATTCTATCATTTCTAGAATGCTTTCTCTCAACTTATTAGTCCTAACATAGTTTTAAACAAACCTCCAGCGTAAATTTGCCCACGTTAATTCTGTATATACTGGTCAACATTCTCCTCCTTTTAAATGACAAGAACTTCCCCTAATGCTCTTTAACATATCCTCCTGTGAACTCATTCAATGTTGCCTTTTGAGAATTTCCAATTCTTTGAAACAAAATATGGAAATAAAATGTTGGTCTCAATAAGAGTGAACATGAAACTGTTACATTGTCAGGAAAAATCCAACATCCCTTGAGTTGAGGATGATGTTTGTATAGCGTTGTGAATTTTTGCAAGTAGCTTTCATTTTTTGTATTAATTTAAGGGATATGAGTTACTGGTTAGGCCAGCATTTATTACCCATCCATAATTGACCTTGAGAAGGTGATAGTGAGCTACTTTCTGAACTGCTTTTTCTGGTTGGTGTGGGGGAGGGAGTTACAGGATTTTGACCCAGGAACAGTGAAAGAATGCCAATAAAGTTTGAAGACAGCATTGTATATTGGTCGGAGAGGAACTTGCAGGTGGCCGTATTTCCATGTGTCTGCTGTCCTTCTAGATGGTAGTGGTTGGGGATTTTGCAGGTGCTGTCAAAGGAACCTTGGTGAATTTCTGCAGCGCATCTTATAGATTGTACTGAGCATTGATGGTAGAGGGAGTGAATGTTTGTAGATATGATGCCAATTAAGTGAGTTGCTTTGTCGTGGCTGGTATCAAGCTTCTTGAATGTTGTGGAGCTGCGGTCACCCAGACAAATGGAGAGCTTGTGCCTTTAGATAGTGGATAGGCTCTATCGAAGGGAGTCAGGAGGTAAGTTACTCTCTACAAGATTCCTAGCCTCTGACTGCTCTTGTAGCCATAGTATTCATATGGTTAGTCCAGTTCAGTTTCTGGTTAATGGAAGCCCCAAGGATGTTGATAATGTGGATTCAGGAGATGGTAATGCCGTTGAGTTTCGATGAGTGATTATTAGATTGTCTTTAGAGATCGTCATTGCCTGGTATTTGTGTGACATGAATGTAACTTGTTTATGTGACTGAACAAGCCAGTTCTCGATATACAGATAACATCTCGTGGTAATGGGATCTCGAATGCAACAGGATTGCAGAATTAATTTTCAGGAATAAAACATGCTGTCCTAACTCATTCGGGGTGTATAAATAATTCCAAACCCATACCAACATTATTACCTTTTAATGACTGTCTAATGTAGCCCAGCAGGTCACTCGACTATATTGGAGTGGTTAAGAAATGCTGGTCCTGGCAGTGATACCCACAACCCTTGGGACTCTTTCACATGCTTGGATGGATACTGAGCTGGTAAAGGATAGTGACTGTCTATTGTCTATGCTGTCTAAACTGTGGTATGGTACCTAAATTAGATACCTTAGACATTGTCTATCTGCTTTTATTAATTCATTCATAAGATGTGGACTTTGTTGGCTGGTCCAGTATTTATTGTTCATCTCTGGTTGTCCCTGATTCCAACTATGTCCCTTCCTCTAGTGAACGATCTTATCCAGAGCTCTGAGCTATTTAGATTAAGCTTACTCTGCTGTGTAGTCCTCCACTGAGCATGCATCAGCATAAATTGATTTGGGTATACAAACAGTTGTCTGATTAAAAATTGACTGTCACTGAAAAAAAGACATGTTTTATCAAAGCATTCTGTCATCCACTGATCAGGTCAATTCACAAGCAGTACGAAAGTGAAGGGAAATACCATTTATGCTATCTGAGAAGAGAGTGCTAGTTGGTTTGTATGCTAGTTGCTTTGCTTGAGGCTGTTGCCATGGGGGAATGCACCACATAATGATGACTATTTAGATTAAATAAGGCAGCATGACTCTGACTCTGATTAAGGCATTGCCCTGAGAAATGAACCAGAGAATAGCTGTCACCTATTTTGTTGCATTGACACAGTCACAGTTTGTGCTCATGTCTTTTCTGTCTGCAAAGAATGGAGTCCTGTGTATTCATATATATAAATTCCAGTACTTGTAGTGTCTAACACCAGCTGTGATTCTACATTTGGACAACAGTTGGTACCTAATCCTGAGTGTGCAAACAATTACGCTGACAACCAATTTAAGATCGTCAGTTGGGCTCACAGTGTGGCACTGTTTGATGTACTGCAAGCCTTAGCCCAGGCCATAAGGAAAGAGAGGTTTTCATTTTCAAGCATTTTTCCTGATTCAGGGTGTCCCAGCAAGTAAAGAACTTCTGTTACTGTTGTAACGTAATGCCAGTCGCAATCAGTTTTGGGCAGCAATCTCCCGCAAAAAGCAATGAGATAAATGATCTAACGATCTGTTTTGTCATGATGTCAGCTGGGGCATTAATACTTCCAATAGTGAAATGTGATCTTCTGTACTCAGTTAAGTGGGCTGACAGAGTAATTTTTTGATATGTCATCTGAGAGACAGCAGAACCTAAATTGTGTTAAAGTCACAAAACTTTAACCACTATTTTCTGTCTCCAAGGAGAAAGTGACTTTTAATTAATGCTGGAAATAAGCCAGTGAGTTTGCTGAAATTTCTGCAAGACTTGTTGCATACTCTAGAGTCAGCGCTTCTCCCTCTTTCCTCAGAGTAAAGATCTAAAAATAAACCTTGCTTCATAATGCTTCTTCGAGCCCTGTGTGTACACATTATTGTTGTTGAAGCAGGGGAGCCTATAGTCCTTTGTCAGTTATAGCTATTTACCTTGCATCAGCTGTGTACACAATCAGCCACATTTCCATAGTTATCAGTTGCAATGCAACATTATTCAGAATGGGATAACAAGGTGTAGAGCTGGATGAACACAGCAGGCCAGCAGCGTCAGAGGAGCAGGAAAGCTGATGTTTCGGGTCTGGACCCTTCTTTTTTCTGAAGAAAGGTCCACACCTGAAACGTCAGCTTTCCTGCTCCTTTGATGCTGCTTCGCCTGCTGTGTTCATC
>NW_025980168.1:3353-5792 GCF_021869965.1 Rhincodon typus | reverse complement strand
GATAGGTGGACATCGGTAGTAGGTATGATCTTGTTGGTCGAGTACGTACCACCAGTGTCCACCTATCAACACCATTCCACCTCCACCCCATCCCCCCCCCTTTATCTGCAGCTCCCCCTATCCCCACATCTAGTCCTGAAGAAGAGTTATACCGAAACGTTGACTTCTCCTTTCCTCCAGATGCTGCCTGGCCTACTGTGTACTTCCAGTCTCCTGTTTGTCTACCTTGGATTCCAACATCTGCAGTTTCTTTTGTCTCTAACCTAGTTTGAAGATGAGATAACTGAAGTTTGCGCTGTGATTCGCTGGAGCATTGCAGCATGCCGAGGACAGACACGTGGACATGTGAGCAGGACGTGTTGTTAAAATGACCAGCTACAGGAAGGTCAGGGTCATGCTTGCGCATGGACCAGAGGTGTTATGTAAAGTGGTCGCCCAGTCAATATTTAGTTTCTCCAGTGTAGAGTAGGCCACATCAGGTGCAGTGAATAAGATAGACCAGAGTGGAGGAAGTACAGGTGAAATACTGCTTCACCTGGAAAGACCATTTAGGCTGTTGGATGGTGAGTAGGGAGGAGGTGAAGGGGCAGGTGTTGCACCTTCTGCGGTTACATGGGAAGTGCCAAGAGAAGGGGGTGGGTGGTGTTAGTGGTCAATGAATACACTAGAGTGTCTCAGAGGGAATGATCCCTGTGAAATCCAGACGGAGGAGTGAGATGAATTTTGTGGTGGCGTTCTGCTGGAGTTGTCTGAAATGGCAGAGAATGATCCTTTGAATGCAGAGGCTGGTGGGATGAAAAGTGAGAACAAGAGGAACTCGATCATGCTGTTGTGAGTGATGGAAAAAGGCAGGGTGGAAGCACAGGTAATAGGTCAGATATGATTGAGGGCCCTGTCAACCACAGCGGGCAAGAAACCATGGTTACAGAAGAAAGAAGCCATGTCAGCAGTGTTGTTTTAGAAGGTGACATCTTTTGAACAGATACAATGTCGGCAAAGGAACGGGGAGAATGCAATTTAATTCTTGCAGGACGTGGGGTGGGAAGAGCTGTAGTGAAGGTAGTTATGGGCAGTCTGATGGTAGTCTTATGATAGTCTGACAATTCTATGATCACCATTACTGATCTGAGCACTTTTATGCTACATTTATTAATTAACTGAATTTAAATTGCGCAAAAGTTGCGACAGGATTTGAATTCATGTCTCCAAGACTCTGGATTAAAAGCCCTTAACGTAACCATTGTGCTACCATACTGGGTGAAGGGGAATGTTTTTAATCATTTATAGTCATGCCATGTAGTAGTTACTTAGGTGCTCACCTCTGCTAGTTCTACATTTACAGTGCACATAATTGAATTCACTTTCGTTATTCACACTTGTCAGCACTCTAAGACTCTGCTCATATCTTCTCTTAACCTGTCCCGCAATCATAACAAATGCAATTGTTGCACACTTATCATTACTTGGAGTCTAGTTGTATCATCCTTGAGTTTACATTCCAAAGTTACTCCAACATGTGGTTACTTTTTGAAGGCAGATCATTCTTTGTTCTGGGGTGTAGAACTACCAGTCACATATGCTTGGGAATGTCAACTTTTCTCACAGTTATACGATTGTCAGCTCATTACACATGCTTCTATGAGGAGCACAATGGATTCCTATGGCAAATGGGTAGAAAGTTGACACCACTGTTATGTGGGTCAAAAATCCTTGTCCACATTTCAACACTATCTGCAAAAGCATTCAGGCCAGGAGCATCACTCGGGACACATTCTGACTCTTCTTCAGACACACATAGACTGTTGGTAAGACAGATTTCTACCCTTGGCCAGCCTCCTTACCCCATGCACGTTACACTCCAGCCTTCCTTTTTCCCTCAGTCATCTTCTGTTCCCAGTGCAACTTAGAATACCACCACCTGATCTTAAACATAGCACAAGATAAATGAAAGTTACCCAATGAGGGCAAAGCAGTAGCTACAACATCTAAAGTCCAGTAAGTACAGTATGTAACCTGCTGCATAACCCTTGTGTGCAGTCAGGTATCAGGACACAGGTATTGTTCTCTTGTGAACTGCAGACAATTGTCAGATACAATTTGATGAGATATACCAAACATCATAATGATGGTTGTCAACAAGCCAACAACCATGGCATTTTTTCTGTGAGTTTTTGAATAAAAAGCAATTTGTCAAATAATCATTCTCCAGCAAGTACTTGTGTCCTCGGACATCGAAAATATCAGTCACGATCTTGTATGTTGACTCAGAAGGAATCTCAATTGAAGGAAAAGGTTCTTTCAATTGTTGAGTTTGGTAGAATTGACATGTTTCACATAACTTGAATAGTTGATCAATGTCCTTCCTAATGCCAGGCCAAAAAATTTCTGAAGAAGGGTCTAGACCCGAAACGTCAGCCTTCCTGCTCCTCTGATTTTTTT
>NW_025980168.1:0-2853 GCF_021869965.1 Rhincodon typus | reverse complement strand
TGTTATCTCTAATGTACCAATCTCTTGTGTTACGCAACTGGTTGCTTCCAAGGATCCAGGAGAGACTTGAGGAATCTCACAACCCTAAATCTGCGAATGTAGCAAGGCTGTTACCAATGTACCATACCATACCTCTCTATCTCATTTCCCCATGATGAGGTCAGTGCTGCAGCCCAGGGCAGTAGGGTTTGCCAGCACAGCTGGATTATAGCACTGCAACATAGGCCATAAACACATCACATTAGGAGCACAAAACCTTAACACAGCAGAGGTCATCAACAGAAAAGATTTTCATTTCCTCAGTGAACAAGTAACCTGCAATCATCAGTAACACATGTTAGAAGTCTGCACCAGGTATCCTGACAGCTGTCATGACACCTATATCCTTGAGAACTCTCATATTTCTGCTTCATCTCAAGAGCTGGATACCTTAGAAGGATATCTACTGGGACACCACTCCCTGTAACCATAGATGATGACTCTGTCACATAACTTCCTGACAAATGCCCAGCATAGGTACAATGCTGCCTATTCCTCAACCAAGATGCGTCTGGATCAGATGTTAGGCATGATGATGTTTGGACCGGTCTAGGATGGGCCTTGATGTGCATTCAGACAGAGGGTGCTCTGTTCAGCTGGAGCAGACAAAGAGGGATTGTGATGAATTTCGAAGAGCTGCAAGAGCATCAGGTGATCTTCCAACATGGCGCACAAGGACATTGAAAAGGTATAGATAACAAGATGTAGAGCTGGATGAACATAGCAGGCCAAGCAGCATCAGAGGAGCAGGAAGGCTGACGTTTCGGGCCTAGACCCTTCTTCAGAAAATCACTTTCAGGTACACTTCAGGTACATCACTTTCAACATGATGCAGCAGCAAACAGGTACAACAATCCAGACAGGACTTGATTGGTTCTGCTTCCAAAAGATGTGAGCTGGGTGCAGTGATCATTCATTGACTGCAAATGTATTATTGCTGGAGAGGCAAGTGGTACCTTTTTGTTCACAGAAACAAATGCAGCTATTTTTAATTGTTTTTCCTTTGTTTTTGCTGGTATTAGATAAAAGTTAACATTTTCAACTATTTGAAGGCTTTCCAGAATGTGATTCTCCTACATTGAACAGTGAGAAGATGTTATGCTGGGTTTTAGGGAAAAGGTACTGCTCCCTTAGACAGGATTTCAAGATGGTATGGACCTGTGTGGCTTAGTTCTTGTGGCTATAGCGACAATGACAATTAATTAGTCAGGCGAAGACATAAAGTAGGAATACAGTTACAAATATGAACTTATATTTGCAATGAAGTATCTCCAGCGCCAGGTGTCCCCCTCAGAAACATGTCTTTTTTGTTCCTTTCTCACTACGTGCATTGTGAAGGACACCTAATTGTTGGCAGTGCTTGGTCTGGCAGACATCTGGGCTTTAAATATGGTGTCAGGAATCCTGAGCAGTCTCAACAGTGTCAAGTACCTCCGCCATTGCTGAGAATACAATAGTGTGAGTGGGAATCTATTGTA
Organism: Rhincodon typus; assembly: GCF_021869965.1. Classification (NCBI taxonomy): domain Eukaryota; kingdom Metazoa; phylum Chordata; class Chondrichthyes; order Orectolobiformes; family Rhincodontidae; genus Rhincodon; species Rhincodon typus. Next base: position 1,336 of record NW_025980168.1, on the reverse strand, counting down.
GATGGGACAGGAGAAGAGGAACAACAAAATGGAGCGGGAGAGAGGAGCTGGAAACAGCAGGTGAGGATCTCAAACTGGTGGAACCGTTCTGCAGAGGATGGGAAAAATAAGGGGCTGTAAAAGGGAGAAAACAGTTTTAAACTTTTCAGTGAACGAATACACAGCTAACAAAAATAAACTAATGTCATGATTTCCTTGTAAATTAATGTGGAGTCTCCAGATTAAAGCTGCAGGATTTTGGAACTACATTTATACAGGAAAATATATTAGATGCTTTTGTAATAAATGCTGCCTCAAGAGTAGAATGTTGAAGAGTTTCACCTCAAACGTTTGCATTCATATCACAAAGTGTCTTACATACTATGAATTACTTGAAGTACGATGGCTGTGTTAGAGACAAATTTTTTCAACAGTTTAGCTGTAGCCTTGTCTGTCCATGGAGTGTGTGTTTAGGGTGATAGCTTTCTGCGTACAGAGATGTGCCAGTTATTATACTGTCCGATACAGGAAACTAATGCTGCTCATGCATGTTGTAGTTTTAAGCTTGATGAAGCAGTCATGGTTATTGGCGATATTGATGAATTAATCTAATTCTGCTTCAGAGGGAGTCCAAATCCCTCATATGTCAAAACAAATACGGAAGGTAATGTCAATAAGTGACTGCACCTCCTAATGAAGAAGTTAGTGTAACTGAAAAAGGAGCCTGTGAAAACAAAAAAACACAAAATCAAGAAGTAGCACCTAAGGAAAAATTGGAGCCCTGATCTGTATTGCACTTCTGGAGGCTAATAATCTAGATGAGAAATTTACCTCTGCTTCATTGGTGAAAACTGACCTGAACAGTTCACTTTAAGTCATTTCCTCACTCTGTAGGATATATTATCACTTAAAGGACCTCAACATACCTTAGAAATAATTTTGCAATGCTCTTGCAACCACCTTCATTTAACTGTGATCCTTCTTCTGAAATACTTCATTTGATTCTAATACTATTTAATATGCACCAACGTGCAAGCAACTATACAACAAACAAATACAGGAAAACAGTCAAGAAGAAATAAAAACAAGTGATTCCCATTTGATCAGTAAAGGACCTAGAATATGCATTACCCAATCTAATTTGCATGAAAACTCCAACTTTCTGCTGTGTTTCTTAAACAAAGAATGGTGGTGAATTTAAATACATGAAAATGCACCAATTAAGTAGTCGTCTTTGAGATAGTAGGAACTGCAGATGCTGGAGAATCCGAGACAACAAGGTGCAGGGCTGGATGAACACAGCAGGCCAAGCAGCATCATAGGAGCAGAGAGGCTGACGTTTCGGGCCTAGACCCTT
>NW_025980167.1:0-5793 GCF_021869965.1 Rhincodon typus | reverse complement strand
TGGTTGGCTCAGCCAGCTCGGCGAGTCAACCAACCTCAACACCCACAACCCGAGCTACAAATCTACTCCAAAACCTTAGATGTGGATAGATTTGTGTATATGAAGGAATTTATCTGTTGTGTTATAAATTCCTGTGACTACATTTAACATGGAAATTACCTACCTGTGCTTGTCACAGATATAGTTGCAACCCCTCTAGCAATGGTGAGAAGGAATCCCTCCAGTGGCAAATGTTGCCCTTAAACAGTAACAAGTTTAGATAATGACTTCCATGGGTAACGGTGAAGTCAGGACTCAGAATGGCAACGTTAATAGCAAATAAATCCAGATTTGTTTTATACAGTATGTCACGCACACACACACAGTTACACATTGACATAGACAAACACTTTAAATGGCACAGAGGTCTAATTTTCTTTCTGGCTAGTTCAACAGTAGCCAGTGAATTTCTGACAGTAGTACAAAAGCAGTGTTAAGGGTATATTAAATATATTGACTCAGGCAGCATCTGTCGACCAACAATGCTCATCAAAATTTGGTTCTTCTAAATTCTGTCCAGGAGCAATTTCAGCAGGTTTTTCTGGCAATCCTTCACTAAAATGTCAATCTTAAATTATTTTCTCCCACAAATGGTTCTCTTCAAAGTGCAACTACTGAATGTCTTCAATTGCCAAGAAAAAGAAGAAGAATAATAGTGATGCAAAGATTTATTACACCTGGGTATGAAGAAGCACTGCTGAATTTTAACTGCAATGGGCAAACAGAATGTACTTTCTCTCTTTCATAAATTCAAATTTTAGTAAATTGAGACCACATGACAGCAAACAAGTACAAATTATATTTATACAGCGGCTTTAACAATGTCAAATGACCCAAGATACTTCAGATAAGAGCAAACAAACAAAATTTGAAAACTAGTAAGGAATTTTTTTGTTCACATAATGTAGGCATCACTGGCTAGGTCAACATTTATTGCTCACCCATAATTATTCCTGGAGAAGGTAGTCATAAGTTACCTTTTTGAATCACTGCAGCTCTTGAGAAGAGGTAAAGCCACAGAACTATTATGGAGGGAGGTACAGGATTTTGATCCTGTAACAATGAAAAAATAGCAATACACTTCTATGTCTGGATGGTATGTGACTTGAAAGGGTATTTGCAGATAGTTGTGTTCCCTTGCATCTGCAGCCCTTGTCTTTCTAGGTGGTAGAGGTCACAGGTTGGAAGATGCTAGTGAAGGAATCTTGGTTAGTTGCTGCACATTATTTTGTGGATGGTACATACTGCTGCGACTGTATATTGAATGTGGTGGATGGGCTTCCAATCAAACGAGCTGCCGTTTCCTGAATAGTGTCAAGGTTCTTGAGTGTTATTAACTTCTTGTGATATATAAGGAAAAACAACATTTGAAGGAATGTGTAACAGAAAGACAATGAAGTTGAGAAGCAGAGGGGATCAGGAGAAACTCCCAGAATATGCAGCCAAACAGCTTAAGACATGGCCACCAATAGTGGAGCATGTTAAGTTGGTGTTGTACAGCTGCCAGAACTTATGGAACACAGAAATCACAAAGTTGGAGGGGTAGAGAAGGATAAAACTATGGATGAATTTGAATTCAAAACAAATTATCTTAACAAACAAAAGGGTAAGAAGCAGCAAGTGTCAGAGCCTAGATGGGCTTGCAAAAAAGAAGGGAAGAAACTGCACTGAAAGAGAAGGAAAGTACACAGACAGGAAGAGGTAAACATCAACAGGAATACTCTGGAGACAGTCACACAAAAACCATCTCCTTTAATGTACAGCATGCAACACCATGAGAGAAAATTATTCCACTCATTCCTATTTCTACTTCACTCACTGACGTATCAATGTCTGAATGCACTACTGTTTACCTGACATTTAATGTTCTGTTTACCTGACTCTTAATGTTAAACCTCATTTTTTTCTCATCAGTATTCTACTCCCCAAATTCTTACTTTTCTGTAATTTATTTTTCTTTGCTTGTACCCTGACTTAATTCTCTAGTCACCACTGTTCTACACATCTCAAAATGTCTTCCTGTTGTTCCACTCACTGTCACTCCATGAATTTACAGACAATATTTCTTTGTTTCAGTCTTGATGTGATATGCATAATTATCAGTAACATCCCTTAAATTTCTTCTTAATTTGGAGTTTGTGCTTTCCAATAATTCTCTTTACTATAACAAAATGTACTTCCTTATTTACAATGTGACTGGAGGCATGCGTGTAATTCAACAGCATTAGTTTCTGCAGCCCACGATTGGGACCGATGTCTAGTGGCGTGTGACATGGATAAACTGTTTGTTAGTAGCAGCGTGTTACTGTGACTGACCAGTCAAGCATGCAGTTTGTATTGATTGAGTTTTTCTGTTATGATTGTTTAGTGTCAGTCAAAACCAATAATGTACTTTGTTGTAATCTTCAAAAGCTTTATTCTGTTGTATGTACCATTGTTGCCATTATAATGGCAGTTTCCAAAATGCATAGTTTAAAAAACGCAGCCAATGTGTTCTTCTGAAATTTTGGCTTAGAATTTGTTGTAACCAGTCAATAACTGGCTCCCATCATTAGTTAGGCTTTCCCGTGACTGTTTAATCTATATCATAGGTTGTGCTGCAATTGCTGTTAAATGAACAGAGCAGAGTGCCCCCGGGTGATAACTGGGACCATTAGTAAACAGAAAAAATAATTGCCTCCTTAGCAAATCAAATTAGAGAATTGTGAAACTAAAAATGTAAGGATAAAGAAGCAAGTGTCAATTAAAGTGGGCGAATTTGATGTCAAATCAAGTATATAGGAGAAGAACAAAGAGGTAAAGAAAGACTTGGTTTAGGAGAGAGAGATACTAAAGAGAAAAATGAAAGGTTAATATCTGGTCGTAAATTAATCTGCTCCCAATTTTGGGTAGAGGGGTTTTGATTTATGACTATATGTCACTTCCCAATTTCCTCTCATCCTCCTACCGATTATTTAGCATTATGCACAAGCTAAAAGTGGTATGACCATGGACCTCATTCTCCTTCTCCTTCTGATTTTACGTTTCAGCCACCTCAGATTTATCCAAGCAAGAAGACAGAGAGAGAGAAAGAGAAAAACCATATGACAGGTTAACAGCAGCATCATTTGATTTGACATGGGCAGCCACTAGCTCAGATATTCCTCTGCACTCAATTTAGAGGCTACTACAGAGTCACTGGGTACGGGAGGACTGCAGCTAGGAGGAGGGATGGTGTATGAGCTCAGTGCATCAGTTTGTGTGCTGGTGCACTGAGCTCATACACCATCCCCAACTCCCCAAAAGACAAAGTAACAGACAAGTTCTGCTGCAGAGAACTCTTATGATGGTTTGATAGGCTGGTATACAGGATTCACTGATACAATGCATATCTGTCAGGTCAAGGAGTATGGAAGAAACTTGTACCAATTTGGCGCAGGTATCACACAAACCTTGAAGCTCATTCCTATCATTTTGAAATGATGGCCAACTCCATGATAGCACTGTAGTGATTGTAATGAGGTCAACCCAGGTAGGTCTCAGAATATGACTTCCCTGATTGGGGCTGTCAATCTGGTCCAATTGGGGGGCCCTGGCTGACAGATATAATAAACAGGAGTGTCAGAGTTTCTGTTCACTCTGAGAGCTAGCACTGAGGAAGCTGGATCAGCATCAATAACATTCCATGTGTAATTAAAGGGTGACTTGGTGACAGGATACGAACCTCTGTGGAACTAGTTCAGGCACGAGTGGGCCAGCTGTCATCACTAACTGGTGAGCCATGCCTCAGTTTTCAGCACAATATGAACAGAAGTCACTGAACATCTTCAGGCTGTAATGAAATTTTAGGTAGTGGTCATGAGTTCCACAGGAATAGGAATTGGCCATTCAGCCCATTAAGCCTACCCTACCATTTCAGACTGTGGGAAATCATCTTAAAGTAATTTTCCCATTTCATGCTTTGTGCCAGGGAGGCTCAGGCAGCTGCCAACTAAAGTTTCCTCAGTGAAAGTCGCAGCCTTGCAACAGCCACTGGGTTAGAACTGCAATGGGCACAGCATTCTTTACCTTTTTTTTTATTAATTCATAGAATGTAGGCACCACAAGCATCAACCACATTGCTGTCGGTCTGGCATCATATAAAGGCCAGACCAGGTAAGGACAGCAGATTCCTTCTCTAAAGAGCAAAGTCAGCCAGATGGGTTTATCAGACAATCAACTGTGGTGACATGGATCATTAGATTCTTAATTCCAGATCTATATTGAAATCAAATTCTACCATCTGCCTTCCAACCTGACCTTATGAATCTTCGTCCATCCTCTGCCTGATCAGACTCCTCCTAAGTAAAGCATTATATTCCAGCCCTTGTCTACATTTGATTACTTGGTAACTTACTCCTCAGATGTTGTCAGCCTAGTGATTGCTGTTGCATTTGTTGTAGTCGTTTAAGTTTTCCAGAAGCCATAGAATTGTATTTTGTTTTGCTGCAATTTAAAACTCATCTTGTCCTGCCTAATTAGATAAAACCTCTGAGCTAACAGGATCCCAGGTGGTGCATACAGTGGGGAAGTGGGGAGGTGATCAGTGAAGTGGAGGGTGGCCGATATTGTGTCACTGAATAGGACTCACTTTTGTACAAGGGCCATTTGGAGATGCCTTTATGCTGCACTAAAATTATGCTGCAGCAATAGAACAAGAGGGAAATAAGAAATAATAAGAATCATTTGTGATCTATGCTTACCTGACTTTCAAAGAACATTGATTGGCTGTAATTTTGTCACTTTGTGTCTGACATAACCACTGCATACCTTTTTTGGTATAACAAGACAGTACCACAGGGGAAAATAGAGAGCACTTTGAAACTTAGTTTACTAAACTCCTTATAGATTACTGCATGATAAACATTCATTTTCAAAAGTGGTATAAAGCATACTTTAATTGATTTGTTAAGTACTTTGCAGCTTTTCTACCAGCATGAAACATTCCCCAGGCTTTTTAGCAATGAGTTTTTCATTACATGTTCCAAGGTACTCACTGTCGATTGGTATTCTACAACTTAGTTCGTTAGATTTGTTTTCTCTGGAATGATGATCCTGAGGTCTACTTCTGTCAACTGTTAAATCAGTTGTTCTATACTTCTTCAAAAAATCTGTATCACAAATTATTATAAATGACAAAACAATTGCCATGCAACACATGAGAAATAATTACTGTCAGTTGTCCCTCTTCAAAAAGACAGGCTGGGTAATTTTCTGAGAAGTGTGAACTATACAAGGTAAATTGACAGGTTGAGAAACAGACAATTGTAATAGCTTCAGATGCTGCCTTTCATTTCTGGTAATGTGTGGTTAAATTAAGTTACACAAATAATTTTGTTTGCAAGTTAGCTGGTTTCAAGACTATTAATATCAAGAAACACAAAAGCAGTTTGTCATTTGATTTTATCAGGCATTATGAATGCATTTTGTGTTCAAGTCCCATTAGAACCCATAATCTAAATTTTCCATTCAGTTAAAAACTATATTAGTTATTGATTTCTGAATATTTATATACTTGACTCCTAACTTGTCAAAAGGAAGAAAGCAATTGAAAGAGCCATATTTGTTATTTTAGCATTTGTTTCTGAGGATGCGGAGAAGGAACAGAGTTGTGTGCGTTAAATTATCTCAATTCTACAAACAACAAACTGCTGATTACTTGATTTTTATCTTGAAAACAACTAAGTGCAGATGAGATAGTAGGAACTGCCGATGCTAGAGAATCTGAGATAACAA
>NW_025980166.1:0-5793 GCF_021869965.1 Rhincodon typus | reverse complement strand
GGGTCTTGGCCCGAAACGTCAGCCTTCCTGCTCCTCTGATGCTGCTTGGCCTGCTGTGTTCATCCAGCTCTACACCTTGTTATTTCAGATTCTCCAGCATACACAGTCAGATTCTAAATAAGGCCTAACTCCAAAAATGCATTGTCTGACCTGGGATGTCACCTCAGGTATTCTGGGGGGACTGATAAAACCTGGCAGAGCAGCGACTTGAAAGAAATTCGGCAATTTGCACGTTAATCCTTAACTGATTAAAGATTTAACAACCATTTTAGGTTTGTTCAACCGCATCAATTCTATGATGCTTTGATCTTTTCCTTATAAATTCTGTTCTCCGATGCCATCTCTCTCACTGACACCTGAAGAGAGAGTGAGACTCCGAAAGCTTGTGTCTTAAAATAACCCTGTTGGACTATAACCTGGTGTCAGTGTGTGGTTTTTAACCCTGTCCACCCCAGTCCACCACCGGCACCTTCACATCACAAAGGGCTGTGAGCATCTTTAAGGTAGAGATTAATAGATGCCCGGTTACCAACAGCAAACAGGGTAATGGGGATGGGATGGGCAAAAGGCATTGAAATGTTCGATTCATGATGGAACAGAATGGCGGAGCAGACTCAATGGCCTACTCCTGTTCCTCTTAAAAGGGACCCAGACAAGAGATCCGAAACAGATCAAGATTCCAGAACAGTCGTAACTTTCTACATACAGCTTGGTTCCCTCTTAAATTACTATATACGTTACATTTGTTATGATTACTTGCTATTTAAGAATAAGATTCCATGTTAAATCAATGGTGATCCAACATCTAACATTGGTGGCTCATAGCGACAGATCCAAACTAGAATAAACTGGATGACCGAGATAACAAGGTGTAGAGCTAGATGAGCAGGCCAAGCAGCATCAGAGGAGCAGGAAGGCTGACATTTCGGGCCTAAACCCTTCTTCAGAAATGGGGGAGGGAAGGGGGTTCTGAAATAAATAGGGAGAGGGGGGAGGCGGATAGAAGATGGATAGAGAAGAGACAGACAGGTCAAAGAGGCGGGGATAGAGCCAGTAAAGGTGAGTGTAGATGGGGAGGAGATAGGTCAGTCCAGGAAGGACGGACAGGTCAAGGGGGCGGGATAAGGTTAGTAGGTAGGAGATGACTGGATGACTGGATTGCAGAAAAGGCAGTAGTAGATGAGCATCGCGCGGATCGAGCTGCCGGTGCAAGCGGGGTTTGATTACTTCTCCCTCAATGTGTACGTGTGTGTGTTTATCTCGGGTGTTGGAGGCTCGAGCCGGATCATGAACGCATCATAAAGGAGTGCGAGGAGAGTGCGCGAGAAAGGATTCGGGCTGCAGTCATGACTAACGGTAAATTTTCAAAATCACCCGGCGCCTGTTTTCATCGACGGCGCCGCAGCAAGGTCGTTGAACCAGCGGCGGTTGAGGACGTGGCTAGTGGGAGAAACTAGGCCTCTGGGCCAGCCTGCGCTGAGTCAGACCATGCTGACGATTACGAACCGAGCCGCCGGTTCCTCATTCGTCATGGATTTAAGACTCTAATTGGCAGCCAGTTACCTCCGGCCTGAAATAACTAGTTTCGCGCAGGGTCCCGAGCGCGTTTGACAGTAAGTTAAACTTGAATGCGGAAGCGTAGCGGGTGTAGGCTAATTGACAGCCGCTTGGTCCAACCAGTAGGCTGCTGCATTCGTTCCTTTGTTGTTGTTACCAATCGTGGCGCAGGAGGCGGGCTGAGGATGGTATTAAGTTTAGAGATAGTAGGAACTGCAGATGCTGGTGAATCCGAGACAACAAGGTGCAGGGCTGGATGAACACAGCAGGCCAAGCAGCATCATAGGAGCAGAGAGGCTGACGTTTCGGGCCTTCATCAGAAAAGGGGGAGGGGAAGGGGGTTCTGAAATAAATAGGGAGAGAGTGGGAGGCGGATAGAAGATGGATAGAGGAGAGGATACAAACAGGTCGAAGAGGCGGGGATGGAGCCAGTAAAGGTGAGTGTAGGTGGGGAGTTAGGGAGGGGATAGGTCAGTCCAGGGAGGACGGACAGGTGAAGGGGGCGGGATGAGTTTGGTTGGAGGTTACACCTCATCCCTCCCTACCCCTGCTCCTATCCCCAACAGTCTCAGACTCTGAGTCAACCACTGTGGATCTGTCTCCCTCAGTCTGTTGGGGGTCATGTTGGGTTAGAATTCTTTCTGATCCAGGCACTCCCCTCAATGACTGTTGTCCGGGTGAATACTGGCAAACTCTTAATTTAAAATAAAACCCAAAGAATTCGCAGGAGTGTACCAGCAGGCAGGAAGGTGGTTTGAAGTGTGTCTACTTCAATGCCAGGAGCATCCGGAATAAGGTGGGTGAACTTGCAGCATGGGTTGGTACCTGGGACTTCGATGTTGTGGCCATTTCGGAGACATGGCTAGTGCAGGGACAGGAATGGTTGTTGCAGGTTCTGGGGTTTAGATGTTTCAGTAAGATCAGGGAAGGTGGTAAAAGAGGGGGAGGTGTGGCATTGTTAGTCAAGGATAGTGTTACGGTGGCAGAAAAGACGTTTGATGAGGACTCGTCTACTGAGGTAGTATGGGCTGAGCTTAGAAACAGGAAAGGAGAGGTCACCCTGTTGGGAGTTTTCTATAGGCCTCTGAAAAGTTCCAGAGATGTAGAGGAAAGGATTGCAAAGATAATTCTGCATAGGAGGGAAAGTAACAGGGTAGTTGTTATGGGGGACTTTAACTTTCCAAATAATGACTGGAAACGCTATAGTTCGAGTACTTTAGTTGGGTCAGTTTTTGTCCAATGTGTGCAGGAGGGTTTCCCGACACAGTATGTAGATAGGCCAACAAGAGGCGAGACCACACTGGATTTGGTACTGGGTAATGAACCAGGCCAGGTGTTAGATTTGGAGGTAGGTGAGCACTTTGGTGATAGTGACCACAATTCGGTTACGTTTACTTTAGCGATGGAAAGGGATAGGTATATACCGCAGGGCAAGAATTATAGCTGGGGGAAAGGCAATTATGTGGCCATTAGGCAAGATTTAGGATGCATAGGATGGAGAAGGAAACTGCAGGGACTGGGCACAATTGAAATGTGGAGCTTGTTCAAGGAACAGCCACTGCGTGTCCTTGAGAAATATGTACCTGTCAGGCAGGGAAGAAGTGGTCGAGCGAGGGAACCGTGGTTTACTAAAGAAGTTGAATCTCTTGTCAAGAGGAAAAAGGACGCTTATGTAGAGATGAGGCGTGAAGGCTCAGTTAGGGCACTTGAGAAGTTAGCCAGGAAGGACCTAAAGAGAGAACTAAGAAGAGCCAGGAGGGGACATGAGAAGTCTTTAGCAGGTAGGATCAAGGAAAACCCTAAAGCTTTCTATAGGTATGTCAGGAATAAAAGAATGACTAGAGTAAGATTAGGGCCAGTCAAGGACAGTAGTGGAAAGTTGTGCGTGGAGTCCGAAGAGATAGGAGAGGCGCTAAATAAATATTTTTCGTCAGTATTCACACAGGAAAAAGACAATGTTGTCAAGGAGAATACTGAGAAACAGGCTATTAGACTAGACTGGATTGAGGTTCATAAGGAGAAGTTGTTAGCAATTCTGGAAAGTGTGAAAATAGATAAGTCCCCTGGGCCAGATGAGATTTATCCTAGGATTCTCTGGGAAGCTAGGGAGGAGATTGCAGAGCCTTTGGCTTTGATCTTTGTCGTCATTGTCTACAGGAATAGTGCCAGAAGGCTGGAGGATAGCAAATGTTGTCCCCTTGTTCAAGAAGGGGAGTAGAGACAACCCTGGTAATTATAGACCAGTGAGCCTTACTTCGGTTGTGGGTAAAGTGTTGGAAAGAATTATAAGAGATAGGATTTATAATCATCTAGAAAAGAATAATTTGATTAGGGATAGTCAACACGGTTTTGTGAAGGGTAGTTCGTGCCTCACAAACCTTATTGAGTTCTTTGAGAAGGTGACCAAACAGGTGGATGAGGATAAAGCGGTTGATGTGGTGTATATGGATTTCAGTAAATCGTTTGATAAGGTTCCCCATGGTAGGCTATTGCAGAAAATACAGAGGCATGGGATTGAGGGTGATTTAGCGGTTTGGATCAGAAATTGGCTAACCATAAGAAGACAGAGGGTGGTGGTTGATGGGAAATGTTCATCCTGGAGTTCACTTACTAGTGGTGTACCGCAAGGATCTGTTTTGGGGCCACTGCTGTTTGTCATTTTTATAAATGACCTGGATGAGGGCGTAGAAGGATGGGTTAGTAAATTTGCGGATGACACTAAAGTCGGTGGAGTTGTGGATAGTGCGGAAGGATGTTGCAGGTTACAGAGGGACATAGATAAGCTGCAGAGCTGGGCTGAGAGGTGGCAAATGGAGTTTAATGCAGAAAAGTGTGAGGTGATTCACTTTGGAAGGAGTAACAGGAATACAGAGTACTGGGCTAATGGTAAGATTCTTGGTAGTGTGGATCAGCAGAGGGATCTCGGTGTCCATGTGCATAGATCCCTGAAAGTTGCCACCCAGGTTGATAGGGTTGTTAAGAAAACGTACGGTGTGTTAGGTTTTATTGGTAGAGGGATTGAGTTTCGGAGCCATGAGGTCGTGTTGCAGCTGTACAAAACTCTGGTGCAGCCGCACTTGGAGTATTGCTTACAGTTCTGGTCGCCGCATTATAGGAAGGATGTGGAAGCATTGGAAAGGGTGCAGAAGAGATTTACCAGGATGTTGCCTGGTATGGAGGGAAGGTCTTCTGAGGAAAGGCTGAGGGACTTGAGGCTGTTTTCGTTAGAGAGAAGAAGGTTAAGAGGTGACTTAATAGAGACATACAAGATGATCAGAGGATTAGATAGGGTGGATGGTGAGAGCCTTTTTCCTCGGATGGTGATGGGGCTAGCACGAGGGGACATAGCTTTAAATTGAGGGGTGATAGATATAGGACAGATGTCAGAGTTAGGTCCTTTACTCAGAGAGTAGTAAGGGCGTGGAATGCCCTGCCAGCAAAAGTAGTAGACTCTCCAACTTTAAGGGCATTTAAATGGTCATTGGATAAACAAATGGATGATAATGGAACAGTATAGGTTAGATGGGCTTCGGATTGGTTTCACAGGTCAGCGCAACATGGAGGGCCGAAGGGCCTGTACTGCGCTGTAATGTTCTATGTTCTATGAATTGCGGATACAAGAAATCCGAAACAAATTGCTGGAGAAACTCAGCAGGTCTGACAACGGTTACGTTTCAGGTCCAGTGACCTTTCTTCAGAAGGAGCCACAATGAGGTCTCGCGCAATCTAGAGGAAAAACACCTCATTCCGCCTTGGGAGCCTACAACCCGATGGCCTCAACATGGAATTCACCAGTTTCAAAATCTCCCCACCCCATGTCCACTCTTCCTGTCACCCTCGCCTCCTTGACCTGACACGAAGTGTCCATCTCTTCCCCATGCTTCCCACTGACCAAACCCCACCTATCGCCAACCCACCTACCTTCCCCCAGCAACCCCCCTCTCTTTTTATTTCCCAGCTCCCTTCCACCTCCCTGGGCCTGATGAGGGTTGTAAACCCGAAACATCGACTTTCTTGCTCCTCTGATGCTGTCTGACCTGCTGTGTTCCTCCAGCTCCACGCTGTAGTGATCCTTCTTTCCCATTGCTACTCCACCTAATCTGCATATCTTTTTGACTATTTGAGGAAACTGATATCCATTTCAAGCCCACCGACTCCCACAGCTACCTAGAATACACCTCCTCCCACTCACCTTCCTGCAAAAATGCCATCCCCTATTCCCAATTCCTTCGCCTC
>NW_025980165.1:0-5794 GCF_021869965.1 Rhincodon typus | reverse complement strand
TGAGTTTGACAATGGGTTAGCTATGATCTGCCAAAAGCCTATGTTCACCAATCAGTGCGTATGTTTGGATTCCTACAGTCTCACACACCACAGGATCAATCTTGTTAGCAACCTCATGAATGGGGCTGTAGCCATGTGCTCACCATGTAAGCTTGATGCTGAAATAGAGCATATCAAAATTATCCTGTGTGATTATGGATGCCCTGATCAAATCATCACTTGTATATTGCAAAACTCAAGAAAGGCCCCTGTGCACCATTTTTGAACCTGAAATGAATCTCAATCTACCTCAGATTACCCTGCGAAGAGAAGTATCTGAAAAATCTGCACAACAAGCTGCTACTATACAGTCAATCCATGGGTGTTTTTCTTTCCATTACCAGGATCCTGTAATCAAGCCAAAAAGACATTTTAGCAACCACACAAATGTGTAATGTGATATATGAATTTCAGTGCTCGTTACATAGGCCATATGTCCCAATGACTGGCAGACCGTCTCAAATAACACATCTTGTCAACTATTCTAGGCTGTCAACGTGCTGATCATGGTCCATAGCCTGAGATTGCAATCCTGAAAAGTATATCCACCATAGGATGTTATTCTGCTGTTGAGAATCATTTATTAAATAATCCAGACTATGCTAAGAGTTGGGTTGGACACCCATCAGCTGGGCTCGCAGTGTGATGTATTGCTGCATGCTAAATGCTACATACATAAGTAAGCAAGATGCTGTTTTATGTAGGCAAACGGTTTGCGTACAAACATTTTGTCAAAAAAGGTCAAGGAAGCATCCCCATGGCAACAACCTGACCAATCAAAATCTACCTGTCTGGTCTGAGAATTAAGTTTGACAATTAACTGTTCTTGATGCATCGCCATTCCAATGATCGACCGACAAATCAGTACCATATTCTCATGCTGTATAGATTGATGTCCCTTTGTCAAAGTCTGTTCATTGTATCATGGTTTTAGTGAGTGCAAAACAAAAAGCTCTTTTTAACAATGCTTAAGTTCTGTGCTACCAAGCAATTAGTTATGCTTTTGTCTATGTTCAATTTTCCTCAACACTCTACAATCACTTTACAAGTTGAATATCACAAAAGGCATACACTACTTTCCTTTTACCAGCCACAGTACAAACACATTTAACTTTCTCTATTTAAATTTCTAATCTTCTGCTGTAGGAATCTAACAAACTGCAAATTTTTTTAACAGCTGTGGCCACCTGACTTATCACCTGGAACTGCCGTATACCATCCTATCACAACCGTTTGTGGCACATGCAATTGTAAAAACATATTGTCAAAGAATATGCAGTAACTGCTCTTTTGTTCAGGTAAGTACCAAGCTATGAATTTATGATATTATTCAAATGCTAGGAAATGTGTTGTGCCATCGTACACTGATAACCTGAGAACAGACTAGAGAGTTGAACAGTTGGACGAATGATAGACTGAGGGTTAGTGAGCACAACAGTTGTCTGACTGGGAAATACAGAAATGCCAGGATAGACTGAGCCCACTAGGATATGGTGGCAATGAAACAAGCAATAACTGACAACAAAACTGTAATTAGTTGTAAATGTAAAAACTCATCTAGTTTAATAATGTCCTTTTAGGGAGAGAAATCTGCATTCTTACTTGGTCTGACCTACATGTTAACCCTTAATTACCCCCCTAAAATGACTCAAGAAGGCACTTCCTTGAGTGACATTTACATCTCAAGAAAGAATAAGTGATATCAACACAACTCAATGTCAAAAAGACAAGGACTTTGAATTTTATTGCACTTTTCACATCCATAAGATTTCCCAAGTCATTTTTTCAGTTAATGAAGCACTTTGGAATGGTAGTTAGTGTTGTAATGTTGCAATTATGCACAGCAAGATCCAACAAATAACAATGTGATAATGACAAGATAACTTTATTTTAAATATTCAGGTATGTAAAAGTATACATTTAAGGTATTTAGAAATATGGGCTATGTTTACATTGTCTGACATGTCCTGTCCTTGTACCTGCAGGATAATTCTCCAGCATGTATTGCAAGAAACATAACACAAACATTAAAAATTGATTTAAGGAAACACCACAGAGGACACCATCATGCTCATCGGAACCACAATCCCAATGTCCATGAAGAAGACCAACTCCAGCAAAACAGGACAGATCCTGTGCAGTTGGGGCATAATACACATAAACACCACCAAAATCATCACCATCCCCACCATCAGTATGACCAATCTAATTCAGAATCAGAAACGCCTGACATGGTAGCAGGTAATGGCTCACCACAACCGTGAATAAACAAATCAAACTGTAAGAGAAAGTTCAAGTGAAAGCCTGAAGGTATGTCAGAGTTAGCAGGAATCAGATGATGATGATACTGTCGTCAGCTGTTCAGTGACAAGTCCTCTAATAACGAGGTGACATGACACTGCAGGACACAATCATCATCCTGACAATGACAGGAACAGGGACGTGTAGACAGCCTCATTGAATCCTGACAGTGACGCTTGATCCCTGCTCTCTGACCACAAGATCAGATGAGCCAAAGGCACTGAGGACCTTGACAAGGAGTTAAAAGCAGAGAATGACGAGATGGGTTGAAGTAAACACTTCAGTTGGAATGTAAACTGCTGTCTATTTTCGTAAAGCTTTGAAACTCCATGTTGAAATTTAGCTGTAAGGTTCAGTCCAACCCCTCTTTTCCATCTTGAGGGCTGATTTGCTGCCAAACCATACTCTGAGGCTGATCAGTATAAGGTACCGATTAGTCCTTTTCACTGTTGCTTGTTGTCCCAATCCTTGTGGTTGCCACTATGAGGACAGCAGCACAAACTATCCTGTAGGAGCTGCTATTTGATGTAAGGCAAATGCAAAGGGAAGATAAGTGAAGTTGAGAAGCTAATCTGCATTATATCCAACAACGTTTTAACCAGTTTGATGTGTTGGTACTCTCAATGCATCATATTTTTTCCCACAAAAATTTTGAGATAAAAGATTCTCCTACGTTTTATCTTCCTCTGATTTTTTCATTTCAGTTATAACAAGTAAGAACATTTTAAAGAGAAATTAGCAAATAATTCCTCAATTTTTTTGTAATTAAATACAGCCAGTGCAAACAGGAGGTTGGGGGTCATAAACAGACAAGTTGCAATCCCAATTCACACCTACTCTCCTCTCTAATTCAAAATGTGGATAACAAAGACATCCTGTATTAAAATTAGGGAGTATTAGCTTTTAGTGTTAAGAGAAAACCTGATTATGTAGAAATGAAAGATCATTTGGAAGCAAACACCATATTTCATGATGGTTACCAGGGAAACCACTTACCCTAGTTCACCTGAATTCCTGTATGGTAAATGTTAGCAAATTAGATTCTCTGGAAAGTCTGTAGTGCACTGGAAGTGTTCTGTAAGAAGATTTTAATAAACATTCTGTTTTCAATAAGCACTGTTGGCACAGTCTTTTTTGTTTATGAACAAATCCATCAGTGATTAAGTCATATTTAATACTGGGCAATCGGTATTGGAAAAATTGCTTTGGGCATTGAGATTCAATTCTGCATTTTAGTTTAATCAATTTAAGAATCAATTACACAACATAGATTTTAATTTGCTCCCACACTGAAGTTATTAGTGTAAATCTACAGTTCAGCCTTAACCTGACTCTGGATCAAAACAGAATCTTTCAGGAGTCCCAATTCAGTTTGCTTTATACTGCAGTCATTACCAGATACGAGATTCATGCCACAAAATTTTAGGACAAGATAAATAGTTTCTGATGTAACTGTGCCATTAGGTTATCTTTTTGTATACAGTAGCTAGCATTTCAAATTAGATTTAAACAATAAGAATACAAAATTAAAATGTTAGATTTCTGATGCTGGAATTTGAAATGCAAACAGAAAATGTTGGAAATATTCAACAGGTCTGGCAGCATCTGTGAAGAGAGAAACAGGGTTAACGTTTCAAGTTATTGAACTTCCATCATAACTGTTCTGAGGAAAGGGCATCACCCTGAAACATTAATTCTGTTTCCGCTTCCACAGTTCCTGCTTAAGGATTTAAGCTTTCCAATATCTTGTGTTTTCATCAATAATAGCAGCTTGCATTTCAAAAGAACTTTTCATGCAACAGAATATCCAACAATGACTTCACGGAGTTGTAAACAGTGGCAAATTGTCTGTCTGGAGTTTTAGCTTTCTCCTTGTGTCTGCATGAGTTTCCTCTGGGTGCTCCGGTTTCCTCCCACAGTCCAAAGATGTGCAGGTTAGGTGGATTGGCCATGCTAAATTGCACATCGTGTCCAGGCAAGCTAGATGGGATTAGCCATGGGAAATGCAAAGTTACAGGGATAGGTTAGGGGTTGGGTCAGGGTAGGATTCTTCAGAGGGACAATGTGGACTCGATGGGCTGAATGGCCTGCTTCCGCATTATAAGAATTGTATGGCTCTATGAAATGGACAATAGTGTCAGAAATTTCCTGGTGGGCAGTGTTGGTTAATTGGTATTTTAACGAGTGACATGGGTGGCATGGTTGTGGTTCATTTTTTAATGAAAAGGTTCTTGAATGGTGAATCTGGAGTGCATTTTTAAAAATTTATTCATGGAATTATGGTGTGGCTGGCTGGGCCAGTTTTTATTGCCCATTCTTGTTTGCCATTGAGAAGGTGGAGGTGAGCTGGGTTCTTAATGCACTGGGATAGCATTAGGGTCACATGTGTGGTGGGTAGATCCACAATGTTGTGAAGGAGGGAATTCCAGGATTTTGACCCAGCAACAGTGAAGGATCTGCAAAACATTTCGAAGTCAGGATGGTGAGTGATTTTGAAGGGAAACTTGCAGGTTGTGGGATTTTAATGTATCTGTTGCCTTTGTCCTTCCAAATGATAGTGATCATGGTGTGTAAGGTGCTGTCTTAAGAGTCTTATTGAATTTCTGCAGTGCAAAAATAGATGATTTGGTTTGATTGATTTTACACGTTTAAAATTTTACATGTGTCACATGTACCGAAATACAGTGAAAAGCTTTGTTTACAAGCGGTACAGGCAGATCACAGCAAGCAAAGGAAGTACGGATCAAAAAGACTTAGAGGCATACAGGTTACGTTGCAGGTTACATTATTTGAGGCTAGAGAGTCCATTCATCAGTCTGATATCAGCCGGGAAGAAGCTGTTCCTGAACCTGCTGGTGCGTGTGTTCAGGTTTCTGTGCCTTCTGCCTGATGGAAGAGGTTGTAGGAGATTATTACCGGGGTGTGATAGGTCTTTGATGATGTTGGCTGCCTTTCCGCAGCAGCGAGCCGTGTAAACAGAGTCCATGGATGGAAGGTTGGCTTCTGTGATGGTCCGGGCTGTGCACACCACCTTCTGTAGTTTCTTACGGTCCTGGGCAGAGCAGTTGCCATACCAGGTCATTATACACCCAGACAGTATGTTTTCAATGGTGCATCTGTGGAAGGTGGTGAGGGTCCTTACGGACATGGCAAATTTCCTGAGGTGCCTGCGGAAGGAGAGGCGTTGTTGTACCTTCTTGACCGTCGCATCTATGTGGGAAATCCAGGACAGGTTGTCGATTATCGTCACTCCGAGGAACGTGATGCTCTCCATCCTCTCAATCTCAGCTCTGTTGATTTGGATGGGGGCATGTTCTCCTCCTTTCTTGCTGAAGTCGATGATCAGTTCTTTAGTTTTGCCAACGTTGAGAGACAGATTGTTCTCATTGCACCATGTCACCAAGCCCACTATCTCCCTTCTGTATTCTGACTTGTCATTGTTAGATATCCGTCC
>NW_025980164.1:0-5794 GCF_021869965.1 Rhincodon typus | reverse complement strand
TGAGTTTGACAATGGGTTAGCTATGATCTGCCAAAAGCCTATGTTCACCAATCAGTGCGTATGTTTGGATTCCTACAGTCTCACACACCACAGGATCAATCTTGTTAGCAACCTCATGAATGGGGCTGTAGCCATGTGCTCACCATGTAAGCTTGATGCTGAAATAGAGCATATCAAAATTATCCTGTGTGATTATGGATGCCCTGATCAAATCATCACTTGTATATTGCAAAACTCAAGAAAGGCCCCTGTGCACCATTTTTGAACCTGAAATGAATCTCAATCTACCTCAGATTACCCTGCGAAGAGAAGTATCTGAAAAATCTGCACAACAAGCTGCTACTATACAGTCAATCCATGGGTGTTTTTCTTTCCATTACCAGGATCCTGTAATCAAGCCAAAAAGACATTTTAGCAACCACACAAATGTGTAATGTGATATATGAATTTCAGTGCTCGTTACATAGGCCATATGTCCCAATGACTGGCAGACCGTCTCAAATAACACATCTTGTCAACTATTCTAGGCTGTCAACGTGCTGATCATGGTCCATAGCCTGAGATTGCAATCCTGAAAAGTATATCCACCATAGGATGTTATTCTGCTGTTGAGAATCATTTATTAAATAATCCAGACTATGCTAAGAGTTGGGTTGGACACCCATCAGCTGGGCTCGCAGTGTGATGTATTGCTGCATGCTAAATGCTACATACATAAGTAAGCAAGATGCTGTTTTATGTAGGCAAACGGTTTGCGTACAAACATTTTGTCAAAAAAGGTCAAGGAAGCATCCCCATGGCAACAACCTGACCAATCAAAATCTACCTGTCTGGTCTGAGAATTAAGTTTGACAATTAACTGTTCTTGATGCATCGCCATTCCAATGATCGACCGACAAATCAGTACCATATTCTCATGCTGTATAGATTGATGTCCCTTTGTCAAAGTCTGTTCATTGTATCATGGTTTTAGTGAGTGCAAAACAAAAAGCTCTTTTTAACAATGCTTAAGTTCTGTGCTACCAAGCAATTAGTTATGCTTTTGTCTATGTTCAATTTTCCTCAACACTCTACAATCACTTTACAAGTTGAATATCACAAAAGGCATACACTACTTTCCTTTTACCAGCCACAGTACAAACACATTTAACTTTCTCTATTTAAATTTCTAATCTTCTGCTGTAGGAATCTAACAAACTGCAAATTTTTTTAACAGCTGTGGCCACCTGACTTATCACCTGGAACTGCCGTATACCATCCTATCACAACCGTTTGTGGCACATGCAATTGTAAAAACATATTGTCAAAGAATATGCAGTAACTGCTCTTTTGTTCAGGTAAGTACCAAGCTATGAATTTATGATATTATTCAAATGCTAGGAAATGTGTTGTGCCATCGTACACTGATAACCTGAGAACAGACTAGAGAGTTGAACAGTTGGACGAATGATAGACTGAGGGTTAGTGAGCACAACAGTTGTCTGACTGGGAAATACAGAAATGCCAGGATAGACTGAGCCCACTAGGATATGGTGGCAATGAAACAAGCAATAACTGACAACAAAACTGTAATTAGTTGTAAATGTAAAAACTCATCTAGTTTAATAATGTCCTTTTAGGGAGAGAAATCTGCATTCTTACTTGGTCTGACCTACATGTTAACCCTTAATTACCCCCCTAAAATGACTCAAGAAGGCACTTCCTTGAGTGACATTTACATCTCAAGAAAGAATAAGTGATATCAACACAACTCAATGTCAAAAAGACAAGGACTTTGAATTTTATTGCACTTTTCACATCCATAAGATTTCCCAAGTCATTTTTTCAGTTAATGAAGCACTTTGGAATGGTAGTTAGTGTTGTAATGTTGCAATTATGCACAGCAAGATCCAACAAATAACAATGTGATAATGACAAGATAACTTTATTTTAAATATTCAGGTATGTAAAAGTATACATTTAAGGTATTTAGAAATATGGGCTATGTTTACATTGTCTGACATGTCCTGTCCTTGTACCTGCAGGATAATTCTCCAGCATGTATTGCAAGAAACATAACACAAACATTAAAAATTGATTTAAGGAAACACCACAGAGGACACCATCATGCTCATCGGAACCACAATCCCAATGTCCATGAAGAAGACCAACTCCAGCAAAACAGGACAGATCCTGTGCAGTTGGGGCATAATACACATAAACACCACCAAAATCATCACCATCCCCACCATCAGTATGACCAATCTAATTCAGAATCAGAAACGCCTGACATGGTAGCAGGTAATGGCTCACCACAACCGTGAATAAACAAATCAAACTGTAAGAGAAAGTTCAAGTGAAAGCCTGAAGGTATGTCAGAGTTAGCAGGAATCAGATGATGATGATACTGTCGTCAGCTGTTCAGTGACAAGTCCTCTAATAACGAGGTGACATGACACTGCAGGACACAATCATCATCCTGACAATGACAGGAACAGGGACGTGTAGACAGCCTCATTGAATCCTGACAGTGACGCTTGATCCCTGCTCTCTGACCACAAGATCAGATGAGCCAAAGGCACTGAGGACCTTGACAAGGAGTTAAAAGCAGAGAATGACGAGATGGGTTGAAGTAAACACTTCAGTTGGAATGTAAACTGCTGTCTATTTTCGTAAAGCTTTGAAACTCCATGTTGAAATTTAGCTGTAAGGTTCAGTCCAACCCCTCTTTTCCATCTTGAGGGCTGATTTGCTGCCAAACCATACTCTGAGGCTGATCAGTATAAGGTACCGATTAGTCCTTTTCACTGTTGCTTGTTGTCCCAATCCTTGTGGTTGCCACTATGAGGACAGCAGCACAAACTATCCTGTAGGAGCTGCTATTTGATGTAAGGCAAATGCAAAGGGAAGATAAGTGAAGTTGAGAAGCTAATCTGCATTATATCCAACAACGTTTTAACCAGTTTGATGTGTTGGTACTCTCAATGCATCATATTTTTTCCCACAAAAATTTTGAGATAAAAGATTCTCCTACGTTTTATCTTCCTCTGATTTTTTCATTTCAGTTATAACAAGTAAGAACATTTTAAAGAGAAATTAGCAAATAATTCCTCAATTTTTTTGTAATTAAATACAGCCAGTGCAAACAGGAGGTTGGGGGTCATAAACAGACAAGTTGCAATCCCAATTCACACCTACTCTCCTCTCTAATTCAAAATGTGGATAACAAAGACATCCTGTATTAAAATTAGGGAGTATTAGCTTTTAGTGTTAAGAGAAAACCTGATTATGTAGAAATGAAAGATCATTTGGAAGCAAACACCATATTTCATGATGGTTACCAGGGAAACCACTTACCCTAGTTCACCTGAATTCCTGTATGGTAAATGTTAGCAAATTAGATTCTCTGGAAAGTCTGTAGTGCACTGGAAGTGTTCTGTAAGAAGATTTTAATAAACATTCTGTTTTCAATAAGCACTGTTGGCACAGTCTTTTTTGTTTATGAACAAATCCATCAGTGATTAAGTCATATTTAATACTGGGCAATCGGTATTGGAAAAATTGCTTTGGGCATTGAGATTCAATTCTGCATTTTAGTTTAATCAATTTAAGAATCAATTACACAACATAGATTTTAATTTGCTCCCACACTGAAGTTATTAGTGTAAATCTACAGTTCAGCCTTAACCTGACTCTGGATCAAAACAGAATCTTTCAGGAGTCCCAATTCAGTTTGCTTTATACTGCAGTCATTACCAGATACGAGATTCATGCCACAAAATTTTAGGACAAGATAAATAGTTTCTGATGTAACTGTGCCATTAGGTTATCTTTTTGTATACAGTAGCTAGCATTTCAAATTAGATTTAAACAATAAGAATACAAAATTAAAATGTTAGATTTCTGATGCTGGAATTTGAAATGCAAACAGAAAATGTTGGAAATATTCAACAGGTCTGGCAGCATCTGTGAAGAGAGAAACAGGGTTAACGTTTCAAGTTATTGAACTTCCATCATAACTGTTCTGAGGAAAGGGCATCACCCTGAAACATTAATTCTGTTTCCGCTTCCACAGTTCCTGCTTAAGGATTTAAGCTTTCCAATATCTTGTGTTTTCATCAATAATAGCAGCTTGCATTTCAAAAGAACTTTTCATGCAACAGAATATCCAACAATGACTTCACGGAGTTGTAAACAGTGGCAAATTGTCTGTCTGGAGTTTTAGCTTTCTCCTTGTGTCTGCATGAGTTTCCTCTGGGTGCTCCGGTTTCCTCCCACAGTCCAAAGATGTGCAGGTTAGGTGGATTGGCCATGCTAAATTGCACATCGTGTCCAGGCAAGCTAGATGGGATTAGCCATGGGAAATGCAAAGTTACAGGGATAGGTTAGGGGTTGGGTCAGGGTAGGATTCTTCAGAGGGACAATGTGGACTCGATGGGCTGAATGGCCTGCTTCCGCATTATAAGAATTGTATGGCTCTATGAAATGGACAATAGTGTCAGAAATTTCCTGGTGGGCAGTGTTGGTTAATTGGTATTTTAACGAGTGACATGGGTGGCATGGTTGTGGTTCATTTTTTAATGAAAAGGTTCTTGAATGGTGAATCTGGAGTGCATTTTTAAAAATTTATTCATGGAATTATGGTGTGGCTGGCTGGGCCAGTTTTTATTGCCCATTCTTGTTTGCCATTGAGAAGGTGGAGGTGAGCTGGGTTCTTAATGCACTGGGATAGCATTAGGGTCACATGTGTGGTGGGTAGATCCACAATGTTGTGAAGGAGGGAATTCCAGGATTTTGACCCAGCAACAGTGAAGGATCTGCAAAACATTTCGAAGTCAGGATGGTGAGTGATTTTGAAGGGAAACTTGCAGGTTGTGGGATTTTAATGTATCTGTTGCCTTTGTCCTTCCAAATGATAGTGATCATGGTGTGTAAGGTGCTGTCTTAAGAGTCTTATTGAATTTCTGCAGTGCAAAAATAGATGATTTGGTTTGATTGATTTTACACGTTTAAAATTTTACATGTGTCACATGTACCGAAATACAGTGAAAAGCTTTGTTTACAAGCGGTACAGGCAGATCACAGCAAGCAAAGGAAGTACGGATCAAAAAGACTTAGAGGCATACAGGTTACGTTGCAGGTTACATTATTTGAGGCTAGAGAGTCCATTCATCAGTCTGATATCAGCCGGGAAGAAGCTGTTCCTGAACCTGCTGGTGCGTGTGTTCAGGTTTCTGTGCCTTCTGCCTGATGGAAGAGGTTGTAGGAGATTATTACCGGGGTGTGATAGGTCTTTGATGATGTTGGCTGCCTTTCCGCAGCAGCGAGCCGTGTAAACAGAGTCCATGGATGGAAGGTTGGCTTCTGTGATGGTCCGGGCTGTGCACACCACCTTCTGTAGTTTCTTACGGTCCTGGGCAGAGCAGTTGCCATACCAGGTCATTATACACCCAGACAGTATGTTTTCAATGGTGCATCTGTGGAAGGTGGTGAGGGTCCTTACGGACATGGCAAATTTCCTGAGGTGCCTGCGGAAGGAGAGGCGTTGTTGTACCTTCTTGACCGTCGCATCTATGTGGGAAATCCAGGACAGGTTGTCGATTATCGTCACTCCGAGGAACGTGATGCTCTCCATCCTCTCAATCTCAGCTCTGTTGATTTGGATGGGGGCATGTTCTCCTCCTTTCTTGCTGAAGTCGATGATCAGTTCTTTAGTTTTGCCAACGTTGAGAGACAGATTGTTCTCATTGCACCATGTCACCAAGCCCACTATCTCCCTTCTGTATTCTGACTTGTCATTGTTAGATATCCGTCC
>NW_025980163.1:0-5794 GCF_021869965.1 Rhincodon typus | reverse complement strand
AGAGCTTAACTCGCTGAAATAACAATTTTGTTCCAACCAAAAACAAAAGTTGAGTCATTTGGTGAAGTTGAGATCTTCGCCTGCTGAAGAGCTTCAATCGCTGAAATCAGCATGTTAGTCAAACCAACATCAAAACTTGAGTCATTTGGTGAAGTTCAGATTTTGGTTTTCTGAAGTGCTTATCTTACCGAAATAAGTATGTTAGTCAAAACAGACTAAAAATGAATTCATACGGTGAAGTTGAGATTTTGATCTTCTGAAGTGCTTATCTCGCTGAAATAAGAATTTTATTCCAACCAGCATCAAAAGTTAGGTCATTTGCTGAATTTGAGATTTTATACTTCTGATATGCTTATCTCGCTGAAATAAGCACCTTATTCAAAACAACTTCTAAATTTGAGTCATTTGGTGAAGTTGAGATTTTTGACTTCTGAGGTACTTATATCACTGAAATAAGCATGTTAGTCAAACCAGATTAAAAAGTTAGGTCATTTGGTGAAGTTGATATTTTAGTCTTCTGATAAGCTTATCACGCTGAAATAAGCACGTTAGTCAAAACAGGATCAAAAATTAAGTCATTTGGTGAAGTTGAGATTTTTGACTTCTGAAGTGCTTAACTCGCTGAAATGAGCATAGTAGTCAAAACAACATCAAACGTTTAGTCATTTGGTGAAGTTGACATTTTAGTCTTCTGATATGCTTCTCTCGCTTAAATAAGTACGTTAGTCAAAACAACATCAAATGTTGAGTCATTTGGTGAAGTTGAGACTTTGATCTTCTGAAGTGCTTATCTCAATGAAATAAACATGTCATTCAAACTAACATAATAAACGAACTCATTTGGTGAAGTTCAGATATTTTTCTTCTGATGTGCCTATCTGAGAGAAATAAGCATGTTAGACAAAAAAAAAAGCATCAAAAATTAAGTCGTTTGTTGACGTTGAGATTGTGGATTTCTGAAGTGGTTTAATCGCTGAAACAAGCATGTTATTCAAATCAACATCAAAACTTGAGTCTTTTGGCGAAGTTCAGATTTTGGTTTTCTGAAATGCAAAAATCACTGAAATAAGCATGCTAGTCAAAACAGAATTAAAAATTAAGTCATTTGGTGAAGTCGAGATTGTTCACTTCTGAAGTGCTTATTTCACTGGAGGAAACCTGTTCGTCAATCCAACATCAAAATTTGAGTCATTTGGTGACGTTCAGATTTTGGTCTTCTGAAGTGCTTATTTCACTTAAATAAGCATGTTGTCAAAACAGCTTAAAAAGTTGAGTGTCTTGTTAAAGTTGAGATTTTGGTCTTCTGCTATGCTTAACTCGCTGAAATAAGCACGTTCGTCAAAACAAAATCAAAAGGTGTGTCATTTGGTGAAGTCGAGATTTTGATCTTCTGAAGTGCTTTTCTGACTGACATGAGCATGTTAGTCAAATTAACATCAAAAATTGGGTCATTTGGTGAAGGTCAGATTTTTATCTTGTGAAGTTCTTATCTCAATGAAGTAAGCATGTCATCCAAAACCACATCAAAAACTAACATTTTTGTTGAAGTGAGATATTGGTCTCCTGAAGTGCTTATCTGAGTGAAATAAGCATGTTAGTCAAAACAGCATCAAAAATTAAGACAGATGGTGAAGTTGAGACTTTTGGTTTCTGAAGTGCTTATCTCACTGAAATAAGCATTTTAGTCCAAACAGCGTCCAAAGTTAGGTCCTTTGGTGAAGTTGAGATTTTTGTCTTCTGAAGTACTTATCTCACTCAAATAATCATGTCAGTCAAACCAACATCAACACTTGACTCATTTTGTGAATTTCAGATTTTGGTTTTCTGACGTGCTTATCTCACTCAAATATGCATGTTAGTCAGAACAGCGTGAAAAATTAAGTCTTTGGTGAATTCAGATTTTTGAATTCTGAAGTGCTTCTCTGACTCAAATAAGCATGTTAGTCAAAACAGCATCAACATTGAAGTCATTTAGGGAAAATGAGATTTTTGACTTCTGAAGTGTTTATATCACTGAAATAAGCATTTTAGTCAAATCAGCATCAAAATTTAGATCCTTTGGTGAAGTTGAGATTTTAGTCTTCTGATATGCTTATCTCGCTGAAATAAGCATTTTATTCAAACCAGCATAAAAAGTTGAGTGTCTTGGTGAAATTGAGATTTTGGTCTTCTTATATGCTTAATGATCGCTGAAATAAGCACGTTAGTCAAACCAACATCAAAAGTTGAGTCATTTGGCGAAGTTGAGATTTTTGCCTTCAGAAACGCTTATCTAACTTAAATATGCATGTTAGTCAAGAAAACATCAAAAGTTGAGGTTTTTGGTGAAGTTGAGACTTTGATCTTCTGAAGTGCTTATCTCAATGAAATAAGCACGTCATTCAAACAACATCAAAAATTAACTCATTTGGTGAAGTTCAGATATTGGTCTTCTGATGCGCTTATCTGATTGAAATCAGCATGTTAGTCAATCTAACATCAAAAATTAACTCATTTGTTGACGTTGAGATGTTTGTTTTAATCGCTGAAACAAGCATGTTAGTCAAACCAACATCAAAACTTGATTCATTTGGTGAAGTTCAGATTTTGGTTTTCTGAAGTGCTTATCTCACTGAAATAAGCATGTTAGTCAAAACAGCATTAAAAATTAAGTCATTTGGTGGAGTTAAGATTTTTAACTTCTGAAGGGCTTATATAACTCAAGTAAGCGTGTTAGAATAATCAATATCAGAACTTGAGTCATTTAGTGAAATTCTTATTTTGGCCTTCTGAAGTGCTTATCTCACTCATGTACGCATGTTACTCAAAACAACATCAAAAGTTGATTCATTTGGTGAAGTCGAGATTCTTCACCTCTGAAGTGTTTATTTCACTGGAGGAAACCTGTTAGTCAATCCAACATGAAAATTGAGAGATTTAGTGAAGTTCAGATTTTGGTCTTCTGAAATGCTTATCTCACTGAAATAAGCATGTTGTCAAAACAGCATAAAAAGTTGACTGTCTTGTTGAAGTTGAGATTTTGGTCTTCTGCTATGCTTAACTCGCTGAAATAAGCATGTTATTCAAAACAACATCAAAAGTTCAGTCAGTTGGTGAAGTTGAGATTATTGACTTCTGAAATGCTTATCTCACTCAAATAAGCATGTTCGTCAAACCTTCATCAAAACTAGAGTCATTTGGTGAAGGTCAGGTATTGGTGTTCTGAAGAGTTGAACTCGCTGAAATAAGCATTTTAAACCAACCAACATCAAAAGTTGTGTCATTTGGTGAATATGAGACTTTAGTCTTCTGAAGTGTTTGACTCGCTGAAATAAGCATGTTAGTCAAAAAAGCATCAAAAATTAAGTCATATGGTGAAGTTGAGATTTTTGATTTCTGAAGTGGTTATCTCACTGAAATAAGCATTTTAGTCAAACCAACATCAAAACTTGAGCTATTTCGTGAAGTTCAGGTTTTGGTATTCTGAAGTGCTCATCTCACTGAAATAACATGTTAGTCAAAACAGCATGATAAATTAAGTCATTTGTTGAAGTTGAGATTTTCGACTTCTGAAGTGCGTATCTGACTCAAATATGCATTTTAATCTAAACAACATCAAAACTTGAGTCATTTGGTGAAGTTCAGATTTTGGTCTTCTGAAGTGCTTATCTCAATGAAATAAGCATTTTAGTCGAATCAGCATCAAAAGTTAGGTCCTTTGGTGAAGTTGAGAGTTTTGTCTTCTGATTTGCTTATCTCGCTGATATAAGCATTTTAGTTCTACCAGCACCAAAAGTTGAGTGCCTCGGTTTAAATCAAGATTTTTGTCTTCTGATATGCTTATATCTCTGAAATAAGCACGTTAGTAAAATCAACATCAAAAGTTGAGTAATTTGGTGAAGTTGAAATGATGATCTTCTGAAGTGCTTAACTTACTGAAAAAAAGCATGTTCGTCAAACGAACTTAAAAGATTGTGTCATTTGATTAAGTTCGGAATTTAATCTTCTCAAGTGCATAACTCGCAGAAATTTTAGCCGAAGCAGAATCAAAAATCAAGTAATTTGGTGAAATTCAGATTTTTTGGCTTTTGCGGTGCTTAACTCGCTGAAATAAGCATTTTAATTCAACCAGCATCAAAAATTGCGTCATCTGGTGAAGGTGAGATCTTAATCTTCTGATATGCTTATCTCGCTGACATAAGCACGTTTGTCAAACCATCATCAAAACTTGAGTCATTTGGTGTGGTTCAGATTTCGGTCTGCTGAAGAACTTAACTCGTTGAAATAAGCATTTTTTTTCCAACCAGTATCAAAAGTTATGTCGTTTGGTGAAGTTGAGATCTTAGCATTCTGAAGTGATTATATCGCTGAAATAAGCATGTTTGTCAAACCCACATCAAAACTTGACACATTTGGTGAATTTCAGATTTTGGTCTTCTGATGTACTTATCTGAGTGAAATAAGCATGTTCGTCAAAACAGCATAAAAAATTTAGTCATTTGGTGAATTTCAAATTTTGGTCTTCTGCAGTGCTTATCTCACTCAAATATGCATGTTACTCAAAACAACATCAAAAGTTGAGTCATTTGGTGAAGTCGAGATTCTTCATTTCTGAAGTGTTTATTTTGATGGAGGAAGCCTGTTAGTCAATCCAACATCAAAATTTGAGTCAATTAGTGAAGTTCAGATTTTGGTCTTCTGAAATGCTTATCTCACTGAAATAAGCATGTTGTCAAAACAGCATAAAAAATGTTGGTTGTCTTGTTGAAGTTGAGATTTTGGTCTTCTGCTATGCTTATCTCGCTGAAATAAGCACGTTAGTCAAAACAATATCAGAAGTTGTGGCATTTGGTGAAGTTGAGAGTTTGATCTTCTGAAGTGCTTAACTCGTTGAAATGCGTATGTTAGTCAATCTAACATAAAAAATTGAGTCATTTGGTGATGTTCAGATTTTTGTCTTCTGAAGTGCTTATCTCATTGAAATCAGAATTTTAATCCTCCCAGCATCAAAAATTATGACATTTGGTGAAGTTGAGACTTTTGCCTTCTGAAGTGCTTAATACACTCAAATAAGCATGTTAGTCAAAACAACATTAAAAATTGAGTCATTTGGTGAATATCACATTTTAGGTTTCTCAAGTGCTTACCTCACTAAAGTAAGCATTTTAGTCGAACCAGCATCAAAAATCAACTCATTTGATGAAGTTGAGATTTTTGACCTCTGTAGTGCTCATCTCACTGAAATAAGCATTTTCGTCAAACCAGCATCAAAAGTTATGCCCTTTGATGAAGTTGAGTTTTCAGTCTTCTGGTGTGCTTATCTTGCTGAAATAAGCACGTTATTCAAAACAACATCAAAAAATGAGTCATTTGGTGAAGTTGAGATTATTGACTTCTGAAATGCTTCTATCAAACAAATAAGCATGTTAGTCAAGCAAACATATAAACTTGAGTCATTTTTGAAGTTCAGAGTTTGGACTTCTCAAGTGCTTAACTCGCTGAAAGAAGCATTTTAATCCAACCAGCATCAAAAGTTCAGTCATTTGGTGAAGTCGAGATTTTAGCCTTCTGTAGTGCTTAACTCGCTGAAATAAGCATGTTAGTCAGAAAAACATCAAAAGTTGATTCATTTGGAAATAAGCATTTTACTCCAACCAGCTTCCTAAATTAGGTCCTTTGGTGAAGTTGAGATTTTTGACTTCTAAAGTGCTTATCTCACTCAAATAATCTTATTAGTCAAACCAACATCAAAACTTGAGTCATTTGGTGAAGTTCAGATTTTGGTCTTCTGAAGTGCTTATCTGAGTGAAATGAG
>NW_025980162.1:0-5795 GCF_021869965.1 Rhincodon typus | reverse complement strand
TTTTCTGATGAAGGGTCTAGGCCCGAGACGTCAGCCTTCCTGCTCCTCTGATGCTGCTTGGCCTGCTGTGTTCATCCAGCTCTACACTTTGTTCCCTAAGACTTCAATTAGATTTGATCTCATTGTTTGAACCTCCAGCAGACACAGACCCATTCTACTGAATCACTCTACACAGGACAAACCTTCCCTCCAAGAATACAATCTGTTTGAATTGAGAATCCTTCCTTTATTTCTTTAAGACTTTACTGAACTCATTTTGAAATCATTTAAGTAGAGTTTTATTTTAGTCGGATTTATGAGTTTATTCTGATGCGACTGCATTATCTGTTAAATTCCACTTAAGAGTTATTTCCATTGGGTTGAGCTTTGGCAAAGTATTTATTATTTTGGTGACACTCATAGTGGCTGGTTTGCCTGGTCCATGTTGACTTATCTCTGTTCACCAGCTTATTAATTAAGTAACCGGCCTCTTTGACACCATCTTGTGAAATTAAGCAGCACGGGAGGGGGACATGCTCACAGCTGCCAGGACTCTGCGATGTTCTTGCTAATGGTGATAATAATTAGAACTCAGGTCCATAGCACCACAGACTTCACCCAGACATATGGACTATAGTGGTCACTAACTACATGCAGCATGTCCAATCAATGGCTCCCGCTCACCTTATTGTCCCACAGATCTAAACCTTCCTGCCCTCTGTGCTTCCTACTCACTCTCTAGGGACATTTCACCATCTCGCCTATTGGTGCATTGCTACTAACCACACTTCCATCCACTCCCATCATACTCAAACCCCCTTTTGTCTCATTACAGGGTAAAATGCAACATAACCAGATCGAGAGGGCCAAGACTGGTGGCATGCTAGTGCACGTAAAGCTCCTCACTCCATGTGAGGAGAATACGTTTGATCTGACAGGAAAGAGTACAATCGCTCATGTGGAGACGGAGAGACTTCCATAGGCAATCAACCCAGTAAGAGTCATTATGCTGTGCTGTGTTCTCTCCCATTAATGCTAATGCTCACTCATTCATATCCTGAGCAAGCCTTTAGCCCTTTTATACAACTAATTCCCACTCTCCCCACCAGGAGGGCCCTACTAACCTCCACAAAAAGGCCACTCTGAGAAGGATGGCATTTAACCCTCACAGAGGATAGACCAATAAGACTACTGCCTGCAGTATGCCCCCATTTGCTGGGTCCATTTGTAAAGCTGCAGCATATTTCAAAGATGTGACACATCCTTTCTGGGCTACTTTGCAGGACCCTGCCCGAGCAGTCCAAGAATCAAAATCTTATCTTAAAAGGCACATGGTCTGTTCCATTGTGGCTCTGTTAGAAATATTGGCTACATTGTATCTCTGTTCTGCAGTCTCAATGCCTTGCAAAGAAATCAGAGGCCACGTTTGGAAGGAGTAGCCCTTGTCTTCCAGCATCCTTCCCTGTAACGCCCCAAGGATATTGGAAGGATACAGGAACCTATGAGTTCTTCAGTATATACTTATCATGGTAGGTCCAGGAATATCTGCTGCACGTCTCTCGCCATCAATAGCCACTTATCAATTGATGTGTTGAACATTCATAGAGTAGAAGTTGTTTCTGTTGACAAGCACTGCATGTTGACAATTCGACTCTCACAAGGGGCTGCTTTTGATGACTGAGTCCCCTTTGGTCTCACCAAGGGCTGGTTCCTTTGGACCCTCAGATATGACCATTTACTTGTAGCTTATGCAAAGTATTTACTGCATACTCTGCCAGCACATGTTGTCAGTTTGAGATTGACATAGCAGAGTGCCAGACAGTAACATGTCCACCTTCTTGACTGCTCAGTGCTCTGAACTGTGACAAACTGCTTGACCTTCCTCTGTGCTGAATGGTAATGCAAGCAACAGAGGCTGGCAGTGTCCAAGCAAATGTAAATTGAATGACTGCTGAAAAAGTAAGCTAAGATCTATGAGTTGCTTCATGTCCAGATGCATGTGTATTCCAGCGCACATAGTACCCTGGCAGAAGTACGCAAGTCATGGTCCCTGAGCTCCAAAGTGAAGCCCTGAAAGATTTAAATGGAGCATGAGTTGGTCTGAAAGCTGCCATGTTGCTGTGGTGAGGCTGGTGGTCTGGCAGTGCCAATTTGTGTGGAGAATGGGTGCAAGAGAATCGTGCCTATGAAGCCTGGGGGTGGTGGGGTGGGGGGGTAAGTGGATTGGAAATGGTAGTGATGATGAAGTTGTGTAAAGTTCAAGAGAAGCAGGTGGACAGCTGTTGCTGCCAGGTAACTAGCTCTGAATTGGCACTGTTAGTTTCTCAGGGAAGGATGGAGAATTAGACTCATAGGTCCACAGCACAGAATGTTACCCTTTGAACCATTGAGTCTATGCTGCTCAGAAACAACAACCTAACTATTCTAATCCTTTTTCCAGCACATGGCCCATATATGCCTTGGCACCATAAGTGTACATCTAAATACTTCTTAAATGTTATGAGGATTTCTGCACCTCCCACACCCTTACAGGCAGTCAGTCCCAGATTCCTACCATCCTCTAGGTGAAAAAAATTCTTCACATCTCCTCTGAGCCTGCTGCCCCTTATCTTAACTCTATGCCTCCTGGTCATTTCCGCTAAGGGGAAATTGAGAGCTGCATAGAAATTGGGTAAGATGAGATAATGAGATGCAAATACATGGAAATAAGGTACTTGCTGCTCATTAGTTAGACTCAGAACTCATTGTTTAAACCCTAAGGGAAAGACAGGAAAACATTTTCTTGATATTGAGAATCTGGTTTTCCCATTTTTGTTGCATTTTCTACCATTTTTCACTAAAGTCTGCCTTGTTTAAAATTTTGCTCATCGATTTCAAATGAAAGTGAAATAAGATGTGCTATCAATCTATTTTAAACTACACTTTATGACAGTTGAGCATTCAGCTAAATCAAAAATTTGTACATGGTCTACCTGATAAAAGTTTGCATCAGTTTGCTGTTGTAGTCTCCAGCACAACAGGTTTGAAGGAATCTAACGTATAGATTTTCAAATGTTTATAGATAATGCAGCTAAATGTTTCAAGTTTGGTATGACTTTTCTTCAGATCTTCACCTAAAGAAGAGTCATAACAAACTCAAGACATCTTCTCAGCATCTCTCTCCACAGATGCTGACAGACCTGTCGAGTTTCTCAGGCATTTTCTGTTTGTTTCAGATTACCAGAATCTGCTGTATTTTGCTTTTATACAGATTACAAGATTGGTTCAGTTTCATTTTACTCTCAGCTCAGCTTAAATTTAAGTGATGGAATAGGCAAAATCCAAAATGTTCTGGTACCCCTTTCTCGATGTATAAAAGAGACAGTTTTGTTCCGATATGTAATTTTAAGTTTAGAGGAGAGAGATTTAAAAGACAACCGAGGAGCAACTTTTTCACACGAAGGGTGGTTCATACGAGGAATGAATTGCTAGAAGAAGTGGTAGGTCCAGGTACAGTTACAACATTTAAGAGACAGTTGGATAGGTACATGAATAGGAAAGGTTTAGAAGGATATGGGCCGAGTGCAAACAAATGGAACTAATTTAGTTTGGGAAACTTGGTCAGGATGCAGGATTTGGACTGAAGGGTATGTTTCCATGCTATATGACTTTATGACTCTATTTAAAGTCAGAAGGTTTTATGAAAACATTCAATTAGAAAATATGAGAATAGTCAAAAGTTTGTCAAAAAGCTACATTAGTGACATATCTCTGAAGATAAGAACAATTGAGCACATCAAAATAATTTATAAAAGATTACATTCGTTTTTAGATTTTCAATTATATTATTTCATCGACTGGAGGAATTGTATAGAAGTGTCTTCAGTAAATCATTACCGTTTAAAATAGCCTGCAATTTGGGTGTTATATTGGCAATAAAATTTTAACGCTTATTGTGGTTTCAGAGTAAAACTAACAGCAAATTGAGTCATCAACATACAAGCAATTAAATTGCAAAACCCTGGAAACTGCTGTTTGTAACTCCTTGCTCTTCTACAGGATGTGCTGCAGCCTTCTTTGCTTCTGTAATCAATATGGCGCTGGGCTGGAAACAATGGCAGGCTGATTGCTCACCTCACCCAACTAAAAGATTAGTCAGGGACCGACTAGTGAAGTCCATCCTATGTGGCTATAACATACTGTAGGTGGAATTAACAGGATGAAAGTAAGACTCCTGAGCAAAAGAAGAAAGTCGCACCCTCTCGAGCTTCCAGCCACTCTGATTGCCAGTCATGGGCACTGCCAGTAGTGCAGGCAGCCCAAGTGGACAACAGCCTTGGATCCCAGGGAAAAGGTAAACTGGTGGGGGCATTGGGCAGGGAGGGTTTTCCCAGTTTATGGACAGGTTCAAGGCAAATAGGTTGTGAGTGTAGATGGGTCTAGAAGGAAAGGTAGTATCACCTATGTGGGGAGTAACACAAATTTGCAAAAGAGTGCCTTCCAAAGATAGTACCTGACATCCCTCTCAACATTTAAAACATTTTGAAATTCAAAGGCTGTCCACCTCCCACCCGCCTGCCCACACCAAATGGGTTATGTTGTAGCAGGGTAATATTAATGTCAGCTCCTTAATTATTAATGTATGGTTGGTGGGCTGTTGATTTTGATGCCCGTTAATTCCACCTACAGCATGTTATAGCCACATAGGCCAGACTTCACTCGTCAGTCCCTGACTAATCTTTTAGTCCATCATCTGTTTTATGTGGGTGAGTTCAAGGATGTGTGAATGGTGGTGGGTTGGACATCCACTCAATTTCACGTGGCCCTGAGTCCTTAGCATGGGGCACATAAAATCCAACTCACTGATTTAATGTGATCTTAGACTCTATACTTGCCGCCGTCTCTGTAAACACCAAGTAAAATGCCAAGCCCTGTTAAATCAGAAATAATTGAAAATGTTATGGTAATAATTACATATGCACAACTCTCTGGCTCTGAAAGAAACAACTTTAAAATTGTGAAGTCAAATTCCCTGATAAGAACCATTTTAAAATTGCACAGATTTTACAGTAATTTATATTTTCAGAGGTTATGATTTTTATCTTCCTGTTAATCCCATCTGCACGTCCTAGCCTTTATTTGATCTTCGATACAATGACTAAAATGTGAAGAATAATACCTGCTAATTATTTCTACTTTGCTGAATTCTTCAATCTGATCAACTGATTAGCCTGTTTTGCCTCTAGATACTGTATAAATGACATCAAATTGAAAGGTTCATTGGAATGGAGGAAATATGTGCTCTGGAGTCCTATAAATCCTTTGGATAGTTTTATCTCGGACTCAGTGACGCGCTTTCCCTTCACCACTGGCCATGAACTGTGAGTCAATGGGCCGAAAATTTGTCTCAGCAGCTCCACAGCCTGCAACCTGCCACATCCTGCCCATGTGTGACATCACATGACATTTTACTATCTCACATTGTGAGCTGTGATGGAGTACAGGAGGAGTGTGTGCATGTTCTGGCAGGCCATTCAGAAGGCCTACTTCGACTTTCCAATGCAACCCAGCTGCCAACATTGTTTAAAGGTCTCTAAATGTCAGTCCACAACTCCCATCCACTCCACGTGCTAGTCCATGACCTCTGAGATGAGCCATAGCACATTTATGCACCCACACCTCCCCCCATGCATCCTCCATAGACACTTAAACATTATGCACCTCAAATTTCTCAAAAGCCACACAACAACGAAGGGAATTATCTTACTCACACAACAAAAACAAACTTACTGGAGAAGTAGGCCTTCTGAATGGCCTGCCAGAACATGCACACACTC
>NW_025980161.1:0-5795 GCF_021869965.1 Rhincodon typus | reverse complement strand
GCTCCTCTGATGCTGCTTGGCCTGCTGTGTTCATCCAGCTCTACACCGTGTTATCTCAGATTCTCCAGCATCGGCAATTCCTACTATCTCTGTGGGTCTTTCTGTTGACTTGGAAGATGTGGGCAGTAATCCCAGGTGTCTTTGGGCCAGAATGCCCACACTTTGCTGGAAGTCCCCTTCCCATGAGAAGCCTCACTTCCTTGGATTGTATTGTTTCAGGATTCACAATCACAGAGGGGAGAGTGAAGGGTTGGGCACTTCTGAAGTGTTCTGAGGAGCTCTTGGGGTTGTGGGGGTATTCTTGAGGCGCTGTGTGTTGCTCTCCTCCCCTGTGGATGCCCGCTAGTACCATGCTGCCTCTCCAAGAGGAAGGGGTAGCTGAAGTGAGGTTGAGGTGCCCCTTGCCCATCTCACTTTGCTTAGTGATACTGAGCATCCATGGCTAAACTGATAGAGTGCAGGTCCTTGTGCATATCAGCAGGCATCGAGTGTTCTGCTGGACCTGGAATTCAATCGTGATTGTAAATCCTATGGAAGCACCAGGCATAGTACTGAGAACATAAGATCATAAGAAATGGACTACAGCAGTAGGCAGCTCATAACTACCATTTCAAGGCAACTAGGGACAGGCAATAAATGCTGGCCAGCCAGCAATGCCCATGTCCCACAAGTGAATAAAGGAAAATTAGGAACTGGGGTAGGTGACTGGTTCCCTCAGGCCTGCTCTGCCATCCAACGGGATCACAGCTGATCCAACATTCCTCACAGTCACCTTCCTGGCCTTTCCCCATATCCCTTAATTCCCCTACTGGTCTAGAATCTACCTCAGTCTTAAATAATCATCAGGACTATACCCCCATAGCTCCCTGTGGCAAAGAGTTCCAAAGACTCACAACACTCTCAGACAAGAAATTCCTCCTCATCTCAGTCATAATTTGACACTGCTTTATTCTGAGACTATGCCCTCTGGTTCTAGATTATCCCACAGAAGGGAAATATCCTCTCAGCATTTATCCTGTCAAGCCCCTTAAGAATCTTATATATTTTAATGATTTCACCTCTCATTCTGCTAAACTTCAGCGAGTGGAGTTCCAACCTGTTTAGCCTTCACTCATAGGACAGTCCTCCATACGCGGGATCATCCTAGTGAACCTTAGAAGACTCCTCCACATTTCCACATAAGTGATCCTGTTCTTCTCAGGCCAAATCAAGATTTTTTTTTCTTCCGAGAGAGTGAGATGTCAGATGTCCACCTCCCAGCCATTCTTGGACCTTTAGTCCTAGTTATGAGGCCATTTGTTTTTATGCAGTGAGACCAAGGACAAATAGGTCATTGAATCTAATGGAAGTGGGTATAAGAGCAGCTGGTAAACATACATGGGCAGACCAAGTGTAAGGTGTCTGCTGTGAGTAAGTAGGGAGTACAGAGGGCAGGAAGGATGCACAGTTTTGGAGGACGAGGTGGGTACAAGCTGTTAAGTGGCCATGATGCATGCTGTAATGAAATTAGTAGTCTATGAGCCTTGGTGGAATACACACGCATAGCAAAGTGACTGAGTGGTGGTCCTGTGAGCATGAGGTAGCAGACGTGTTGTCACTTACTCTATGTAGGACAGGAGGCCACTAAATTCATTCTGCATTCCTCGGCTTGTCTTCTGGCTCAGGGCACAGCACAGACCTGTGTTGCAATTTCTGTCCAGCCTGGTTGGATCTGCTGGCATGGTGTCCATGAGCAATCAGCAGGGAAAAGTGCTGCCTTAGTCTGCAACAGCACCTCCAGATTCCTCTCCTGAAAAGGTGGACTATCTTATCTTTCTGATGCGTGATGAAAGATGTATGATGTATACATATATAAATATGATTTTTAGGGTTTGGATTTCAAAATAGTGGCATATGGCCATCAGTTAGTTTTGTGAAGGCTCTTGTCTTTAAAAACAACTAGATCAGACATTCCTTCTGGAACTATGACTTAATCCAGTATGCAGGTGACTGCAACCCCTTGGAGTATTAATAGAAACACTAAATCATGAATTTAAAAAGCTAGTATCCAAGTTTAACAGATAACAGGGAAGACAAATGAACTTTTATTTCAACAGGCTTTAATTTCAAAAGAGAAGTATATAAAAAAGGAAGACTTGCTAAAACTATACAATGCATTAGTTAAACCACATATGGAATACTATGAACATGTTTGGTCCCATATTTAAATACTGGATTTGGAAACAGTCCTGAGACATTCACTAGATTGATTCTGGGTATGGAGGGATTTTCTTATGAAGACAGTTTGAATAGGTTGAGCCTGTGTTCATTGGAGTTCAGAAGAATAAAAAGTTACCTTATTGATACATATAAGATTCTTAGGGGCTTGACAGGTTAGAAATGGAAAGTTTTGTTTTCCTTTTCTGGGAGAGTCCAGGGCCTGAGGGTTTAATCTCAGAATAAGGCAGAGATGGAGAGAAACCTGTTTTTTCAGAGGTTAGTCAGTCTGTGGAATTCATTACCATAACGGGCTGTCGAGGCTGTGTCATTAAATATATTCAAGGTGGGAATTGATAGATTTTTAATTTATAAAGGGATCAAGGATCATGGGAATAAGGTAGGAAAGTGGATGTGAGAATTATCAAATCAGCCATAACCACATTAAAGACAGAAAAGAATAAATGAGATAAGTGGTCTATTTCTGCTCCTACATCTTATGATCTTGTGGCATTATGTATTAAAATTTATATACGATAGTTATTTATGATGGATAGGGTAAACATTGAAGGCCATTAACTTGTTTCCAGTTTGGAATAATCAAGGATTGATTTTAGTTTAGATAACCCAGTTGATTGAAATTTTTAAGGCAATTTGGATACAATCTGATTGGGGTCAGAAGCAAACATAGTTTATCTCTTAGAAAAAAAGCTTTTGCAATGCAGTTAAGGGGATAAGTTACCTCAGCAGAAAAGTTTAATTTGTAAAACTTTGGTTAGCAATCTGCAGTTTATTAGAAGGTAAGTAAGTTTTAAGTTCTCAGTTTTGTAAGTGTTCATGTAAGAAGATTCCACAATTCCCAGGGAAGAATCAGTTCAGTAGAACTTAAATATTTAGGGGTAATTTCTCTGGAACTGAAATTCTGTAAAGTAATGGTGTTGTAAAATAGGTTAAAATTTTATTTTGCGGTGTATTTTAAGATTTTTCTAAACTGTCTTCTGTATCTAGATAGCTTAGTCCTTGTTATTTTTGATTTAGTCTTTTGTGTGTTCTGTTGTTAAAGAAACTTTGCAGTCTCATGCCATAATGTTTCCGCATCTGGCCAGCACATTAATCAAAAATGATCTATGGAGCCAAGTATAATTCTGGGATCTGACTTTTCCAGTAGCTAGGATCATAACATAAGTGACATTTTCAGTGGTGGCACCACAGTGTGAAAGGCCGTTCCTTGCTTGCAGCATCTCAAGTCGTGTGTAGTTTGGCCTTAAACATGGTGCAAGTGATGTGTAAGCCAGGAAGTCCCACCAGCGTTGAGCACTTTCACCTCACTTACCATGTGATTACCTCAGAAACGCGTTTAACATCTCAGGTGTTAATTTGTTGATGTGAAAAACAGAGGATGGCATTAGAAAATTCACCCCAGATGCTATTGAACTCTTTTGTCATCACACTCTATACCTGAAAATGGTAAAATACTGTCTGTGATATTTTGAAATTAATTGTCTTATTAGTGAAGACCATCTCAAGAAAGGTCATTTCAGTGTCATTATAGCAAATTTATCTGACTGAAATGAAAGTCTGATTACTTTCTGACAGTCCATGAGACCTAACAGCTGAGTGCTAGCTGTCTGAATTGTGAAATTTATCTCAGGTTTCTGAATGCCACGAGAAGCAATTGACCTTTTACTACCCAATCGGCTCCTAATGACAGCATAGTCACACTTGCTCCTCTTCATCAAATCACATGGCTGTTCTTCCAGAAAGACTGAATGAAAATCTGTACAGGAAAATAAAGTGTAGCAAGCACTCCAGTGACAGTAGGAGGGATTTCCATTTTGTACAGATAGTCCACTACTGAATCCCATTTCTAAAGCTTCAGTAAGTTTTCTGGGCTATACAACCAAATTACAAGTCCTGTGGTACAATTTCCCCAAAGTTCTGAAATGCAGAGTTGCCTGTTAGAGTCACTGTTGACTAAAATGTGCTGTATTTCAGATCACCCCTATATATTCTTACCTACTAAGGAAATTGGTAATCACGCTGAGTATTAAATTAAAATAACAAATTGCTACACAGTATCGCCCAGCACAGAGGCAAGCTACTAAGCTCATCAATTCTGTGTCAATGTTTTTCACAACATGAGCCATTTACTGTAATCGAAATGTCACGATCATTCTTGCTAGAACTATACAAGACACTAGTCAGACCACACTTGGAATACTGTGAACAGTTTTGAGTCCCTCATCTAAGGAAAGATATATTGGTACTGAAGGTCATCTTGAGAAGATTCACTGGGCTAATACTATCTTATGAGGAGAGGTTGAGTAGGTTGGGCCTGCACTTGTTGTAATTTATAACAATGAGAAGTAACTTTATTGAAATATACAAGGTTCTTAGAGGGTTAATAGGGTACATGCAGAAAAGTTGTTCCTCTTATGGGATAGTCTAGAACCAGACAGCATATCTCAGAGTAAGGGGTTGAACATTTAAGGCACAGATGAAGAGAAATTTCTTCTGTCAGAGGGTAGTGAATCTCTGGAATTCTTTACCACAGAGGGCTGTTAAGGCTGGGTCATTAAGTATATTCAAGGATGAGATAGACAGATTTTGAATCAATGAGGGAATCAAAGGCTTTAGGGAAAAGGCAAGAAGGCAGCATTAAGGATTGTCAGATCAGCCATGATCTCATTGAATAGCAGGGCAGACTTGAAGGGCAGAATGGCCTGCTTCTGATCCTAAGACTTATATTTGCTTACGATCAGTTGGGAGTGTTACTGCACAGAGGCAGAGGAATAGACTGTATTGTTGAAAATGGGGGCAGATTGGGGAGAGGCATAAAGAGAGCAGGGAGCAGTCAGATTTCATTTTCGTGGGGCAAAAGCGAAGATCAAGTTTTACTTTGGTATTCAGATTCACGTGTAAGTGGTGTTAACACTTGACTCAGACATGCTAGGAATCAGCCATTACACTTGCAGTCTATAGAATCCAGTCTTTCTATAGGTTTTAACTACTTCCTTGGAATTCATTCCTCTCCAAGCTACTACTTTAGTGACAGTGAACCATTACACCAATAACCACATTCACTAGTCGATTTAAGCAGATTTGTGTGGTTGACAGGAGAATATTTACAAATTCAGAATGTTGAGGATGTTTCACAACATTGTCTGTGTTTGTGGACAAGTTCCTGTTTGACCATGAGTGAGAACACTTAATAAATACATGGATGCTGTTGAAGGTGGGTTAGGGACAATCACATGATATTAAGTGCTGTTTCATTATAATTAGTCGATCATGTCACATTGCAGTTACAGCGCCACCTACAGACTCAGTATCTTGTATATTGTGAGACCACTCACCGTTGCTAACATATTATTGGTAATACACTTAAATCCTAATAAAGTTCAATCAGAATAAAAAGTATACAATAAATAATACATTTTGTGAATCTCATTGGAGCTGAAAAACCAAATGGAAAAGCAATTACAAATCTCTATCTTACATCTCTCATTGAAATAAAATAACACTAAAAAATAAAATTGTTTCAGAGATAGTACGAACTGCAGATGCTGGAGAATCTGAGATAACAAGGTGTAGAGCTG
>NW_025980160.1:0-5795 GCF_021869965.1 Rhincodon typus | reverse complement strand
CCTCTCACTCTCCCTCTCCCCCCCTTTCCCTCCATCCTGAGCCAATGACAGGTTGGGGCGGGCGGGCCTCTTTATGCTAATACGGGCGGCGCTGCTCCATTCTCCGTTCTGAGGTGAGCACCGGCCGCTATTTACAGACCGAGCCGTGGCTGGGAGACTGTGGCTGGGCTTGTTAGCGTGTGTCCGGACGCTTGTTGTTGTGGTAAGTGTCGTGGGCTGTCCTGGGAGCCGCTACCTTAGGCCGGTTCTCCTGCTCCTTTTCTCTCTCCTTCCCGTTTTCTCCGGCTCTTTAGTCGCTCCCAAAATGGCGGCGGCTGCGGCCCATCCCCGCCCGAGGTCCGGGGGGGGGTGTTTGCAGCGGTGAGAATGGGGGCGGCAGCGGGTGGATGCGGCTTTCTGAGCCCGGGTAGACCCAGGGTAACTGCCTATCGCTGTTCCCACCCTATTCCCCCATCGGCCTGGACCCCCTTTCTGGGTCCGGCTCGCTTTAACCCCGTTCGCTCCCCGCCCGCTCGACGCCGTTGGTACGGTCCGGCTCGGGCTGGATCACTGCATCTCCGGGTCGGGCCGGGGGGTAGGGGGAGGTGTGGGGTCTGGTTTGGAGGGAGTCAGGCTCCGAGTTGGGTGCTCACAGTCACCTTTAGTCCCGTCCCAAGACACGGCGCCGATAACCGCAGCCTCGGCTGTCAGCCCTCACCCCACCCCCAACCGCCCTCGGGGCCTAAACCAATCCTGGCGGCCTCGACTATTTCCTGAATCCCCGCCGGCAGCGGAAGGTGGATTAGTCCTATTCTGACCGTTGGGTGCGGAATGGAGGGTGATCTGGTGATCCAGTGTGGGGACCGGGGAGGAGGGATCCAGTGTGGGGGCCAGAGAGCTGCGAATCCAGTGTGGGGATCAGTCATCCATTGTGGCGATCGGAGACTGTGGGGATTGGAGAGTTCGGGGATCCAGTGCTGGATCCTTCATGTGTTTGTGATGGAGGGTGTGGTATCGGGCGAGAGTTCCAGTGAGGCGATCTGCTGGTGAAATCCAGTGAGGGGGGGGCGGATTTGGAGATGGGAACTGGTAAGAGATCCAGTGTGGGGTGTGAATGGGGGCTGGCAGGAGATCCGGTGTTGGGGAGATTGGAACTGGTAAGAGATCCAGTGTGGGGTGTAAATGGTGCCTCCAGAGGGGATTTAGTGATGGTGGAGGAGCCTGTCAGTGGGTATGGTATGCAGTGTGTTGGGATGGAGGTCGGAGTGTTACTGATTAGGGAATGGGTGTTCCAGTAAAGGGATTGTTTGAACATCTTCCTGGTCCAGTGTAAATGATGTTACAGTCATATGGCACAGAAACAGGCCCTTCAGCTCTCCAAATTTATGTTGACAAATAGCAAACTGCACTTGTCCCATTAACCTGCACTTGGTCCATTCGATGTACCTGGACTATGAGGAGTACAAGACAAGTGCACGGTCAGTGATGCTCAGATGATTGATGATGACTTACCGCTCTACTAAAGCACCACCATTCAATCTCTGCAGTATCAGATGCTCATCTGTCATTTAATACTTGATGAACAGAAATTTTCTTGAACTGAACACTGGGGAAAATGGACCTAATTTTTATCTGGTGGCCTCACCCAATTCT
Organism: Rhincodon typus; assembly: GCF_021869965.1. NCBI lineage: Eukaryota > Metazoa > Chordata > Chondrichthyes > Orectolobiformes > Rhincodontidae > Rhincodon > Rhincodon typus. Next base: position 4,163 of record NW_025980160.1, on the reverse strand, counting down.
GCTTGCTGCCACTGTCTTGCCCTTAACTACACAGTTTGCGACTTTGAATTTGTATTTGACCCCGTGATGATGTTTCAACATCATGCCTGCTGTATCACCAAGAAGGACAACATCCACTTGGTAACATTGCCAGGGTCTGCACAAGCCAAAGCTTTAGATCCTGTGGCACCATTGTGTACACCTTCGTTACCTTGAGACTTGACCATTTCAACTCACTCCTGGCTGGCTTGCCATCTTGCACGTTCCACAAACAAGCTCCTCCAAAGCTTTCTTCTCAGTTTCTGAGCTCACCAACTGCTCATTGGCCAATATTAGCGACTCGTCCAGCAATGCCTTGATTTTGAAATTCTCCTTTGTGTTTTCAAATCTGTCCATACTTAGCTCCTCCCTATTCCTGTCAACTCCACCAATTCCCCATTCCCACATATCATGTACATCATTGATTTTAACCGCTCTGGCTTTGGAAGCCATGCTTTCAGTTTCTTCAAGGCTAATCTCTGGAATTCTCTTCTAAATCTTTCCGCCTTTTCTTCCTTGTTCTGTAAGATACTTATTAACATCTGCCCTATTGATCAACCTTTTGTGATCAATATTAATGTCTCCTGTGTTGTAAAATGTTCAGTAATGTTCTTGTGAAATATATTGGGATATTTTACTCTGCTAAAAGTGATATGTCAATGGAAGTTGTTGGGATAGCAGTCGTAATTTTCTGAATTGGGTACCGAGTGTTTGCCATCATTCTGGGGGATTCTTGTGTGTATGAACTCAAATTACTGTTTTTCTATTTGTAGAAAATTTAGCCACAGCTCACTGATGTATTGTGATGTTCTGTGGTGATCTCTGGTTTCCAGTCCTAGTTACTACTTCTTTGCTGATTGATGTGGAAAATTATTTCAAAGTTGCATTGCACTCGTGCTCCGCATACCATGAAGGAGCTCACTTGAAACTAACCCTAATGATGTCAAATATGAATTCGGTGTGTGACGTCATTGGTGTTGATCTGGGTAATTTTGTGATTTCCCGGGTATCTTTTTGTACTTGTGGTCCCCTAACTGCTGTCCAGATTTAGGATAGATTGTGGATTGAACCTGGAAATAGTTGGCCTCTGCTCGTCCCTGCTAGTTGGTACCTTTTTACCAACGAGGTATCAGGATAAATCATGGAGACATCATGCTGTAGCTATCTAGATAAAGTAAATGTGCCAGAAGATCATCGTTTTGTATGGAGCTGAGAGACAGTATACGTGAGTAGTAGTGGTTTATTGGCCTCCTAACAGCAGAAGTAATCATGTATGACAAGGTATAAATCAGGAAATTGGAAGTGCATGTAACAAGGTTAATACAACTATTATGGGTGACTGGGTAAATCTTATGCTGCATAAGATGAATTCACAAATATTTATAAAATGGTTCCTCAACATACTATTCTAGAAAACCAACTTGAGAACAGGCTATTTTACATCAGGTATTGTCCATTGAGAAAAGGCTAATTATTTAATTGCGTTGTAACAAATGATCTAGGGAAATGTTATGAGAATATTTTAGAATTTTACGTTAAAGTTGAAAGTGATATCACTGAATCTGAAACCAGTGCCTTCCAAAGAAGGGAAAGTTGCCAGGAGTAGATTAGGAAACTGCATTAAAAGATGTGACGGTAAACAGGCAATAACAAGCATTTAAAGAGTTAGTGCATAGTCTACAATAAATTTGTATTCATGGCTAGCAGGAGAAGATCTCTTCATGGAGATCTGTCTGTGATATTTGTCGTCTTAATTTCTCTGTTCCCCTCATTAATTCTAACCTGAATCCCACTGAACTTGCTGAACTCCATTCTGTGATATCACACCCAACTTTATTATCGGATGTGCTGATAATGTTGGTGCTGTTGTTGCGTGGCATACTTGCAGGGGCTGAATGCTAACTCTTAAACATGTCCTCCTATCACTGCCTGGACCATGTCCCTCCACTGAACGACAAGCTGTTGTTTCCAAGGCTGATCATTGATCTAATTTCCTCTAGAGATCGCCCCCTCCACAGCTTGACACCTCTCCAAGCCTGCACAGATTGCTTCCACCTCCTCCTCAAAATTGACAAACGGGACCGCCCTGCCCAATCTGGGGTCATCAGTAAGGAGAAGGTCCTGGGAAAGCTGAAAGGACTGAAGGGAGAGAAATCATTCGGATCAGATGGACTATACCCCAGAGTTCTGAAGGACATTAAGAAGATTGTAGGGGCATTGATGGTGATGTTTTGGGAATCACTGGAGTCAGGGAGGGACCCAGAGGACTGTCAAATGGCTAATGTAACATCCCTGTTTAAGAGGGGAGTGAGGAAGAAGACGAGAAACTACAGGCCAGTTAGCCTGACCTTAGTAATTGGTAAGATTTTAGAGTCCATTATTAAGGATGAGATTGCGGAATACTTGGAAGTGTATGGTAAAATAAGGTGGAATCAGCATGGCTTCACCAAGGTTATGCCTGACAAATCTGTTAGAATTCTTTGAGGATGTACCGAAGAGGATTGATGATGACAACGGTAGATGTGATCTATTTGGATTTCAGTAAGGCTTTCGACAAGGTTCCACATAGTAGCAAGGTTATATGTGGAAAACAGGGAGAACTAGCTGTTGGGATACAGAACTGAATCGAAGGTGGATACAGAACTGAATCGAAGGTAGAAACAGGGTGGTGGTGGAGGGTTGCTTTTCAGACTGGAGGCCTGTGACCAGCGGTGTGCCATAAGGATTGGTGCTGGGTGCACTGCTTTTTGTCATTGATGTAAATGGTTTGGATGTGAATGTAGGAGATATGGTTAGTAAGTTTGCAAATGATACCAAAATTGAAGGTGTAGTGGACAGCAAAAAAGATTACCTCAGTACAATGGGACCTTGATTAGATGGGCTGATAGGCAGATGAAGTTTAATTTAGATAAACATGAGGTGCTGCATTTTTGGAAAAGCAAATCAGGGCAGGAGTTATACACTTAATGGTAAGGTCCTGGGGAGTGTTGCTGAACAAAGAGACCTTGGAGTACAGGGTTCATTGTTCCTTGAAAGTGGAGTTGCAGGTAGATAGGATAGTGGAAGAGGTGTTTGGCATCCTTGCCTTTATTGGTTAGTGCACTGAGTATAGGAGTTGGAATATCATGTTGCAGCTGTACAGGACATGATTAGGCTACTTTTGGAATACAGCATTTAATTCTGGTATCCCTTCTATAGGAAGGATGTTGTGAAACGTGAAAGGGTTCAGAAAGCTTTACGAGGATGTTGGCAGGATTTGGAGGGTTTGAGCGAAAGGGAGAGGTTGAATAGGTTGGGGCTATTTTCCTTGGAGCATAGGAGGTAGAGGGCTGACCTTTATAGAAGCTCATAAGATCATGATGGGTATGGATAGGGTGAAGGTCTTTTCCCCAGGGTGGGGGAGTGCAAAAGTAGAGGGCATAGGTTTAAGGTGAGAGGAGAAAGATTTAAAAGGAACGATAGGGGCACCAATTTCACACAGAGGGTGGTCAGTGTATAGAATGAACTGCCAGAGGAAGTGGTGGAGGCTGGTACAGTAACATTTAAAAGGCATCTGGATTGGTATGTGAATAGGAAGGGGTCAGAAGCCACATGACAGCAGGTTATAGTCCAATAGATTTATTAGAAATCATAAGCTTTCAGAGCGCTGCCCTTTTGTCAGGTGACTACACCTGATGCAGGAGCAGCGCTTGGAAAGCTTGTGGTTTCAAATAAACCTGTTGGAGTATAACCTGGTGTAGTGTGACTTCTGACCTTGTCCATCCCAGTCGAACACTGACACCTCCACATCATGAATAGGAAGGATTTAGAGGGATATGGGCCAAATACTGGCAAATGGGACCAGATTAATTTAGGACATCTTGTCAGTATGAACGAGTTGGACCGAAGGGTCTGTTGCCGTGCTGTACAGCTCTATGACGTAATGGTCAATTTTAGACAAAGTACAGCCCGTGGACTTGATTTATTTGAATTTCCAGAAGGCTTCTGACAGATGCCACACTGGCTGCTAAATAATAGAAGAGCCCAGGGTGCTAGGGACCAGGTACTGGCATGGATAGAGGATTGGCTGACTGATGGAAGGTGGAGAATAGGGATAAAGGGTTTTTTCAGAATAGCAACCAGTAACTAGTGGAGTTCCACAGGGT
>NW_025980159.1:4152-5795 GCF_021869965.1 Rhincodon typus | reverse complement strand
TCCTCGGATGGTGATGGCTAGCACGAGGGGACATAGCTTTAAATTGAGGGGTGATAGATATAGGACAGATGTCAGAGGTAGGTTCTTTACTCAGAGAGTAGTAAGGGCGTGGAATGCCGTGCCTGCAAAAGTAGTAGACTCGCCAACTTTAAGGGCATTTAAGGGATAAACATATGGATGATAATGGAATAGTTTAGGTTAGATGGGCTTCAGATTGGTTTCACAGGTCGGCGCAACATCGAGGGCCGAAGGGCCTGTACTGCGCTGTAATGTTCTATGTTCTATGATAGAGGAATAGAGCACAGTGACATAGAAAAGGGGTTAGAGAACAACAGGATGGAGAGGGGTAGAGCACAGTGGGCTGGAGGACAGAACATAGTTGGATAGAGGACAGAGCATGGTGGAAGCTGGAGAGAGGGTAGAACACAGTGGTAGCATGATAGAGGGGTAGAAAACCGCAGGAGAGAGAGGGATGGAACATGGCTGGAGTGTGCGATAAAGCACGGTGGGGTAGGTGATGGTTTAAATTATAAATTTATTGTGGCATACATATGCCCTGCTGATGTTTTGCTTTCAATGCCATTTTACCGCAATACTGTTTTGATAAACGAGATTTTCCATCAGTCTTTATTCAGATAATTTGGATCCAGTATTTCCTAACTGTTCTTTTTTCCTTCAGTACTTTAGACCATTGAACATTCGTATTGCTACAATAGGAATTGAAGTGTGGGAGGTCGACCCAATCACCGTGGACGCAAATTCTTCAATCACGTTGACTCGATTTCTCAACTGGAGGCTGAATCGGTTGAATCGTAGAATTAAGAATGACAATGCTCAGCTCCTCGTGTGAGTGAATTCTGAAGTTTTCCACAAAGAAACCAAGCCCAGTTGTGTCAACTGAACATTAAGGTTAATAAGGAGGGTAATAGAACATAGAACAGTACAGCACGGGAATGGGCCGGTTGGCCTGCGTTGTTGCACCAAATGTGATGCCAAATGAAACTAATCCCTTCTACTTGTCCTTGGTCCGTATCCCTACATTCCTTGCATATTCATGTGCTTGTCAGAAAGCCCCTTAAATGCCCCTATCATATCTGTCTCCACAACCACGCATTGGCAGTGCGTTCCACACCCATACCACTCTCTGTCTAAAAACTTAACCCTCATTTCTCCTTTGAACTTGCCCCCTCTCATTTTAAATGCATGCCCCTAAACTTAGACGTTTCAACTCTGGGAAAAAGATTCTGACTGTCAACCCTATGTATGCGATCTCATATTTTTATAATTTTTCTATCAAGTCTCCCGCCTGTCTCTGCCATTCCAGAGAAAACAATCTGAGCTTTTCTAGACTTTCCTTCTAGCTCATGCCCTCTAATGCAAGCAACCTCCTGGTAAACCTCTTCTGCACCGTCTCCAAAGCTCCCACATCCTTCCCAGAATTTGGTGACCAGAATTGAACACAAAGCTGTGGTTGGTTTGCTCACCAAGCTAGTTCATTGGTTCGCAGACATTTCATTACCCTGCTGGGTAACATTTCATTACCATGCTGGGTAACATTTCATTCCCCTGCTGGGTAACATTTCATTACCATGCTGGGTAACATTTCATTACCCTGCTGGGTAATATTTCATTACCATGCTGTG
>NW_025980159.1:0-4142 GCF_021869965.1 Rhincodon typus | reverse complement strand
GTAACATTTCATTACCCTGCTGGGTAATATTTCATTACCATGCTGTGTAACATTTCATTACCCTGCTGGGTAACATTTCATTACCATGCTGGGTAACATTTCATTACCATGCTGTGTAACATTTCATTACCCTGCTGGGTAACATTTCATTACCATGCTGGGTAATATTTCATTACCATGCTGGGTAACATGATCAGTGCAGCCTCCGACGAAGTGCTGTTGTGTTTTCCCACCTGGTATTTAAACTCTGGGATCCATTGATCTTGATGACTTCATTTCCGATTTTCCTTTGCAGCAGTGTATATATGCGGTCTAGTTCTATGTGTTTGTTGATGGCCTTCTTGGTGGAGAACCAGGCCTCGAGGAATTCCTGTGCTTGTCTCTGTTTGTCTTGTCCCAGGATCCTGGTGTTGTCCCAATCGAACTGGTAGTTCTCCTTATCTGTGTGGTTGGAGATGGGTGAGTATTGGTCGTGAATTTTTGTTGCCAGTTGGTGTTCTTGTACTCAGTTTTCTTCCTGTCTGTTGTACATTGGACAGGATAAAGGTAGCTGGGTGACCGTCAGGAGAGGGAAAGGGAATAGGCAGACAATGCAGAGATCCCCTGTGGCTGTTCCCCTCAATAATAAGTATACCGTTTTGGATACTGCTGGGAGGGACGACCTACCAGCGGAAAGCCATAGCGGCCAGGTCTCTGGAACTGAGTCTGGCTCTGTGCCTCAGTAGGGAATGGGGGAGAATAGGAGAGCGATTGTGATAGGAGATTCAATGGTTAGGGGAACAGACAGGAGATTCTGTAGTACCCAGCGAGACTCCCGGATGGTAGGTTGCCTCCCGGGTGCCAGGGTCAGGGATGTCTCAGTTCGAGTCTTCAGGGTTCTTAAGGGGGATGGTGAGCAGTCAGAAGTCGTGGTATACATCGGTACCAATGACATAACTCGGAAAAGGAATAAGGACCTGAAAAGTGAATATAGGGAGTTAGGTTGGAAGCTAAAAGGCAGGACGAGCAGAGTAGTAATCTTAGGATTACTACGGGTGCCACAGGCTAGTGAGGCTAGGAATAGAGAGCGAGTGCAGCTGAACACATGGCTACAGAGCTGGTGTAGGAGGGAGGGCTTCAGATATTTGGATCATTGGAATACCTTCTGGGGAAGGTGGGACCTGTACAAGAAGGACGGGTTACACCTGAACTGGAGGGGCACCAATATCCTGGGCGGGAGGTTTGCTAGAGCTCTTCGGGAGGGTATAAACTAGTTTAGCAGGGGGATGGGAACCAGAGCTACAGATCAGAAGAAGGGGTAGATGGTGTACAGGCAGATAGAGTAAGCAGAAAGTCTGTGAGGAAGGGTAAGCAGTTGATAGGGCAAGGTTGTGATGGGTTGAAGTGTGCCTATTTTAACGCAAGAAGTGTCAGGAATAAGGCTGACTAAATTAGAGCATGGATCAGTACTTGGAGCTACGATGTTGTGGCCATTATGGAGACTTGGATATCACAGGGGCAGGAATGGTGTTGTATGTTCTGGGGTATAGATGCTTCAAAAGAAATAGGGATGGAAGTAAAGGAGGTGGGGGAGTGGCATTGCTAATCAGGGATGGTATCACAGCTGCCGAAAGGGAGGTCGTGGAGGAGGGTTTTTCTACTGAGTCAGTGTGGGTGGAAGTCAGAAACAGGAAAGGAGCAGTCACTTTAGTGGGAGTTTTCGATAGATCTCCCCAATAGCAACAGAGACACTGAGGAACAGACTGGGAGAGAGATTTTGGAAAGGGGCAGAAATAATAGGATTGTTGTCATGGGCGACTTAAACTTCCCTAATATAGACTGGAACCTCCTAAGTGCAAATGGTTTGGATGGAGCAGATATTGTCAGGTGTGTCCAGGAAGGATTTCTGACTCAATATGTAGATAGGCCAATAAGAGTGGAGGTCATATGGATTTGATGCTTGGCAACGAACCAGGTCAAGTGTCAGATCTCTCGGTGGGAGACCATTTAGGTGATAGTGATCACAACTCCCTGACCTTTACAATTGCGATGGAGAGTCCCCTGGCCCAGACAGGATATACTCAAGGTTCCTACAGGAAGCGAGGGAAGAGATTGCTGCCCCTTTGGTGATGATCTTTGCGTCCTCACTGTCCACTGGAGTAGTACCAGAAGATTGGAAGGTGGCAAATGTCATCCCCTTGTTCAAACAAGGGAATAGGGATAATCCTGGGAATTACAGACCGGTCAGTCTTATTTCTGTGGTGGGCAAATTATTGGAGAGGATTCTGAGAGATAGTATTGATGATTATTTGGAAAAGCACAGTTTGATTAGAAACAGTCAACATGGCTTTGTGAGGGGCAGGTCATGCCTCACAAGCCTTATTGAATTAATTGAGGATGTGACAAAACACTTCGATGAAGGTAGAACCTTGGATGTGGTGTATATGGATTTTAGCAAGGTATTTGATAAGGTTCCCCATGGTAGGCTCATTCAGAAAGTAAGGAGGCATGGGATTCAGGGAAATTTGGCTGTCTGGATACAAAACTGGCTGTCCAATAGAAGACAGAGGGTGGTAGTAGATGGAAAGTATTCAGCCTGGAGCTCGGTGACCAGTGGTGTTCCGCAAGGGTTCTGTTCTGGGACGTCTGCTCTTTGTGATCTTTATAAATGACTTGGATAAGGAATTGGAAGGGTGGGTGAGTAAGTTTGCCGATGACACGAAGGTTGGTGGAGTTGTGGATAGTGTGGAGGGCTGTTGTAGGTTGCAATGGGACATTGACAGGATGCAGAGCTGGGCAAAGAAGTGGCAGATGGAATTCAACCCGGAAAAGTGTGAAGTGATTCATTTTGGAAGGTTGAATTTGAATGCAGAATACAGGGTTAATGGCAGGATTCTCGGCAGTGTGGAGGAACAGAGGGATCTTGGGGTCCACGTCCATAGATCCCTGAAAGTTGCTACCCAAGTTGATAGGGTTGTAAAGAAGGCGTATGGTGTGTTGGCTTTCATTGGCATGGGAAATTGAGTTTAAGAGCCGCGAGGTTACGCTGCAGCTCTATAAAACGCTGGTTAGACCACACTTGGAATATTGTATTCAGTTCCGGTCGCCTCATTATAGGAAGGATTGGAGAGGGTGCAGAGGAGATTTGCCAGGATGCTGCCTGGACTGGAGGGCTGGTCTTTTGATGAAAGGTTGAGGGAGCTAGGGCTTTTCTCATTGGAGCGAAGAAAGATGAGAGGTGACTTGATAGAGGGGTACAACATGATTAGAGGCATAGATAGAGTGGATAACCAGAGACCTTTTCCCAGGGCAGAAGTGACTATTACGAGGGGGTATAATTTTAAGGTGATTGGAGGAAGGTATAGGGGAGATATCAGAGGTCGGTTCTTCACACAGAGAGTGGTGGGTGTGTGGAATGTGCTGTCGACAGTGATAGTGGAGTCAGATACATTAGGTCCATTTAAGCAACTCTTGGATAGGCACATGGATGACACTAAAATGTAGGGTAGTTTGATCTTTGAGTAGAATAATAGGTCGGCACAACATCCTGGGCTGTGCTGTACCATTCTGTGTTCTTATACTGACTCACCTCCATCCATGTGGATAAGGAGAACCTCCAGTTCGATCAGGACAACACCAGGATCCTAGGACAGGCCAAGCAGAGACATTGAACATAGAACAGTACAGCACAGTACAGGCCCTTCAGCCCACGATATTGTGCCAACCTGTTATCCTAGCAAGATCAAACTGCCCTGCATACCCTACATTTTACTATCATCCATGTGCCTATCCAAGAATCGCTTAAAAGTCTCTAAAGTATCTGACAAGCACGGGAATTCCTAGAGGCCTGGTCTCCACCAAGAAAGACATCAACAAACACATAGAACTAGACCCTGTACACACACCACTGTGAAAGAAAACCAGAAATGAGGTCATCGAATCCAACGGACCCCAGAGTTTAAATACCAGATGGGATAACACAACAGCGTTTCTTTGGAGACTGCACTAATGATGTTACTGAGCAGGGTAATGAAATGTCTGCAAAACAACGAACGAGCTCAGCGAGCGAACCAACCACAGCATCCACAACCCGAGCTGCAAATCTACTTAAGAATCGAACACAATATTCTAAGTGTGACCTAACCAAAGTCTTATAAAGCTGC
>NW_025980158.1:0-5795 GCF_021869965.1 Rhincodon typus | reverse complement strand
TCGAGGAGAATACTGAGATACAGTCTATTAGACTGGACGGGATTGAGGTTCATAAGGAGGAGGTGTTAGCAATTCTGGAAGGTGTGAAAATAGATAAGTCCCCTGGGCCGGATGGGATTTATCCTCGGATTTTCTGGGAAGCTAGAGAGGAGATTGCAGAGCCTTTGGCTTTGATCTTTATGTCGTCATTGTCTACAGGAATAGTGCCAGAAGACTGGAGACTAGCAAATGTTGTCCCCTTGTTCAAGAAGGGGAGTAGAGACAACCCTGGTAATTATAGACCAGTGAGCCTTACTTCGGTTGTGGGTAAAGTGTTGGAAAGGATTATAAGAGATAGGATTTATCATCATCTAGAAAGGAATAATTTGATTAGGGATAGTCAACACGGTTTTGTGAAGGGTAGGTCGTGCCTCACAAACCTTATTGAGTTCTTTGAGAAGGTGACCAAACAGGTGGATGAGGGTAAAGCGGTTGATGTGGTGTATATAGATTTCAGTAAAGCGTTTGATAAGGTTCCCCATGGTAGCCTGTTGCAGAAAATACGGAGGCATGGGATTGAGGGTGATTTAGCGGTTTGGATCAGAAATTGGCTAGCTGTAAGAAGACAGAGGGTGGTGGTTGATGGGAAATGTTCATCCTGGAGTTCAGTTACTAGTGGTGTACCGCAAGGATCTGTTTTGGGGCCACTGCTGTTTGTCATTTTTATAAATGACCTGGATGAGGGTGTAGAAGGATGGGTCAGTAAATTTGTGGATGACACCAAAGTCGGTGGAGTTGTGGATAGTGCGGAAGGATGTTGCAGGTTACAGAGGGACATAGGTAAGCTGCAGAGCTGGGCTGAGAGGTGGCAAATGGAGTTTAATGCGGAAAAGTGTGAGGTGATTCACTTTGGAAGGAGTAACAGGAATACAGAGTACTGGGCTAATGGTAAGATTCTTGGTAGTGTGGATGAGCAGAGAGATCTCGGTGTCCATGTGCATAGATCCCTGAAAGTTGCCACCCAGGTTGATAGGGTTGTTAAGAAGGCGTACGGTGTGTTAGGTTTTATTGGTAGAGGGATTGCGTTTCGGAGCCATGAGGACGTGCTGCAGCTGTACAAAACTCTGGTGCGGCCGCACTTGGAGTATTGCATACAGTTCTGGTCACCGCATTATAGGAAGGATGTGGAAGCATTGGAAAAGGTGCAGACGAGATTTACCAGGATGTTGCCTGATATGGAGGGAAGGTCTAATGAGGAAAGGCTGAGGGACTTGAGGATGTTTTCGTTAGAGAGAAGAAGGTTAAGAGGTGACTTAATAGAGACATACAAGATGATCAGAGGATTAGATAGGGTGGACAGTGGGAGCCTTTTTCCTTGGATGGTGATGGCTAGTACGAGGGGACATAGTTTTAAATTGAGGGGTGATAGATATAGGACAGATGTCAGAGGTCGGTTCTTTACTCAGAGAGTAGTAAGGGTGTGGAATGCCCTGCCTGCAAAAGTAGTAGACTCGCCAACTTTAAGGACATTTAAATGGTCATTGGGTAAACATATGGATGATAATGGAATAGTTTAAGTTAGATGGGCTTCAGATTGGTTTCACAGGTCGGCGCAACATCGAGGACCGAAGGGCCTGTACTGCGCTGTAGTGTTCTATGTTCTATGTTCTAAAATCTCCCCACTCCTGACCTCATTCCAAGACCAGCCCGTCTCGTCCCCGCCTCCTTGGCCTGTCAGTCTTTTCTCCCACCTATCCGCTCCTCCCACTTCACAGACAACCCCCACCCCCACTTCCTACCTACTAGCCTCATCCCCGCTTCCTTGACCTGTCTGTCTTCTCTCCCACCTACCTGCCCCTCCCTCCTCACTGACAAGCCCCCATCCTAACTCTCGACCTACACTCACCTGTACTGGCTTCATCCCTGCCTCCTTGGCCTGTCTGTCTTCTCTCCACCTATCTGCTCCTCTGTCCACCTTCTACCATCTCCTCCCCCTCTCTCTATTTATTTCAGAGCCCCCTTCCCTTCCCCCATTTCTGAAGAAGGGTCCAGACCCGTATCTCTGGCAACCACCTGGAAATCGAAATCCATTTCAAGCCTACCGACTCCCACAGCTACTTAGAATACACCTCCTTCCACCCACCCTCCTGCAAAAATGCCATCCCCTATTCCCAATTCCTTCGCCTCCGCCGCATCTACTCCCAGGATGAGGCATTCCACTCCCGAACATCTCAGATGTCCTCGTTTTTCAAGGACTGCAACTTCCCCCTCAGTGGTCAAGAACGCCCTCGACCAAGTCTCCCGCATTTCCCGCAACTCATCCCTCACACCCCCTCCCCACAATAACAACCAAAACAGAATCCCCCTCGTCCTCACATACCACCCCACCAAACTCTGAATCCAATGCATCATCCTCCGACACTTCCGCCATCTGCATCTGACCCCAACACCAAAGATATCTTTCCCTCCCCACCCTTATCTGCTTTCCAGAGGGACTACTCTCTCCGGGACTCCTTTGTCCGCTCCACACTCCCCTCCAGCCCCACCACACCCAGCACTTTTCCCTGCAACCACAGGAAGTGCTACACCTGCCTCTCACCTCCATCCCAGGCCCCAAGAAGACCTTCCACATCAAGCAGATGTTCACCTGCACATCTGCCAATTTGGTATACTGTATCCGCTGTTTCAGATGTGACCTCGTCTACATCGGGGAAACCAAGCGGAGGCTTTGGGACCGCTTTGTGGAACACCTACGCTCGGTTCGCAATAAACAACTGCACCTCCCAGTCGCGAACCATTTCAACTCCCCCTCCCATTCCTCAGACGACATGTCCATCCTGGGCCTCCTGCAGTGCCACAACGATGCCACCCGAAGGTTGCAGGAGCAGCAACTCATATTCCGCTTGGGAACCCTGCAGCCCAATGGTATCAATGTGGATTTCACAATCTTCAAAATCTCCCTTCCCCCACCGCATCCCAAAACCAGCCCAGCTCATCCCTGCCTCCCTAACCTGTTCTTCCTCCCACCTATCCCCTCCTCCCACCTCAAGCTGCACCCCCATCTCCTACCTACTAACCTCATCCCACCCCCTTGACCTGTCCGTCCTCCCTGGACTGACCTATCCCCTCCCTAACTCCCCACCTACACTCACCTTTACTGGCTCCAACCCCGCATCTTCGACCTGTCTGTTTCCTCTCCACCTATCTTCTCCTTTATCCATATTCTATCCGCCTCCCCTCTCTCCCTATTCATTTCAGAACCGCCTTCCCCTCCCCCATTTCTCATGAAGGGTCTAGGCCTGAAACGTCAGCTTTCCTGCTCCTCTGATGCTGCCTGGCCTGCTGTGTTCATCCAGCCCCACATCTTGTTATCTCAGACTCCAGTATTGGCAGTTCCTACTATCTCCAATTGCAACTTATTTGTTCATGAGATGTGGGTGTCAGTAGAAAGGCTGGTTTATTGCCTAGAGAAGGGGAGGTGAGGTGAGCAGCTATCTTGAAGCAGTCCAAGGTGGCTAGACGACCTCCAGGCAGGACTGATAAGAAGGGAGTTCCAGGACTCTGATCCAGTCGCTGTGAAGGTAGAGTGATAAAGTTCCAAATCAAGATCGCATTTGGTTTGGGGATAAACTTACAGGCGGTAGGACATCTGTTGCCCTGGTCTTTCTAGGCAGTGGTAAAACTGATTCAGAATGTGCAGTTGAAAGAGAATTGGTGAGTTACTGCAGTGTATCTTGCAGACAGTACACATCACAATCACTGCGTACCATTGACGGAGACTGTAAATTTATAGGTGGTGCATAGGTTACCAACAAATGAGTTGAAGGGTGTTGACCTGCCTGACCGCAACGGAACTGCAAAATCCAGACAGAGGGAGAGTATTTCATCATTGACACACACATTTTGGGTGGGACAGCTACTAGAGAATGAATAGATAAATCACCACCACAGATAACCAATGTTTTACTCTGTTCATACATTCCTCACAACTATAGGCATAGTCAATGGTGACCAACTAGGATGCATTATGCTTCCATTTCTGTGAAGTAAAGATGTTGAAAACCAAATGTGTCTCATGATGGAGAAAATTGATGCTTTACAGGCACAAAAGTTATACTGCCGTTCATCAGCACAAGCCGAAATGTTGTCCAAGCCTTTCTGCATTCAGCCACGGCCTGCTTTATATGCACATATATACATACAAACATACTAATAAGGAGCAGGAGTAGCCCTTCAGTGCCTCGAGCTTGCACTTGCTTTCAATAAATTCATGGTTGATTTGACTTTATTTCAAATTCTCACTCCTGGTAACCTTTCACTTCCTTGCTTCACAAAGGTCCATTTAAAAATCTATCAACCCACGCTCTGTGTGAAAGAACAGAACAGCCATAAGATAATTGAATCAGTCAATGAACTCCAATGTGATGGCTTTGAAGTGATAGACAAGCCAGGTACCAGGATGATTACATCTGACACACTGGGCAGATTACCCAACCCACACAAAGACATATACTTTCCTCCTGATCCACATTTTTATACAACATTGAAGACGTTGTGAAGTTTAATCTGCTACACTGGTCAGAGCCAGAACCAACAGTTACAATTGACAACTGCCGAAGATACGTGACGGCAGGAGTTGTAAAAGATTATTAGCCAGGAATGGTCTGACAGCAATAAAGAAGTTTCTGAAAAGATTTGGTAATTTTGTCCACACAGAAATATGCCTGGTATATCATGATAAGTGAGTCTCATGGCCAAACAAGTTCTCATACCAAAAACATTACGCCAGTACAGTACAAGATAACATAGTGTGGAGCTGGAGGAACACAGCAGGCCAGGCAGCATCAGAGGAGCAGGAAAGCTGACGTTTTGGGTCAGGACCCTTCTTCAGAAAAGAAGCCAGTACAGTACATCGTCTCTGCGTTACATCAGGGACACATGGATATTGAACGCACAAGGTGACTGACGTGATTTGATTTATTCATTTATTTATTGTCACTTATATTTTGTTACAAAGACAGTGGAAAGTGTTGTGTACAGCAGTTTCCACTGCATTTGTAACTAAATACAAGTGACAATAAATAAATCAAATCAAATCAGATTACTGATCATGGACTATTTGCCTACATTTCTCGTTGATTGACAATTTGATGACACAATGAGTGTGACCACCTCCGATACTTTGTGCACTATTCTCAGTTAACTCCATGTCCCAGATCTGACAATGGACATCAGAGTATGGGCAAACCATTTTGAGATAAGCATACTACATGTGGAGTGACCCACATCTTTGTCATTGCTCAAACTGGTGTCACAAACCTGTGTTATGTAGTATGAACTCAGCAACTTTTGAATGTCATATAAAACAAGATTGCATTACATTGCTGCATTTTAGTGCAAAACTAGTAGAGTAGATATTATCAATCTCAGCTCAAACCATGTTCAGTAGACAAGTGTGGAAGATTTCGTGACCAATTGTCTAATCATCCCATGACAGGTGTTTTTCTTCAAACACAGAGGAGAATGAAGAAGTTACAAGATGCGTGAGCAGGTACAGAGCTACCAAAACGGTACACTGAGCAGAGTGTGACTTCGAAATATAGACACAAATACTTTGATGCAGCAAAGATCTATAAAATATGCAACCAGCCTAGCCTGTACAAAGTCATAAAAAACGAAAGAACTGTGGATGCTGTAATTCAGGAACAAAAACAAAGTTGCTGGAAAAGCTCAGCAGGTTTGGCAGCATCTGTGAAGGATAAAACAGAGTTAACGTTTCGGGTCCGGTGACCCTTCCTCAGAACTCTGAGTTCTGA